>NC_028638.1:52775025-52819527 GCF_001406875.1 Solanum pennellii
CTCCTACCACCCCTATCCCAAATTAAATGTAAAAAAGAATTTCATGTTTTTTATAGATTCTTTTTTTTTAAAAAAAAATTCTTACTACCTAACCCTTTATCACATTTTTTTGTTTGTTTTACCCATTTTATTCATTTAACTACCTATTTTAAATGAGTAATATAGGTATTACTCGTTTTTATCCATTTTCAAATGAGTTGGATACCTAATTCATTTAATACGGGTACTATAAATGGATACCCATTATGTGTTTATTTAGTTTTGTACTTAACATTAAAGTTAGAGATAGTTATAGTTAGTTTGTATTGAGAATAAGTACTTCAATTTGATGGTTCTCTTCTAGCATGAAACCAATTTTTTTGGTTTTATGTCTTTAAAATAGTACAAGAAGAATAATTAATTATGTACAATGCAGTAATGTCGAATTATTTATGTGTGTTTATGTAGACTTATTTATTTGCATTTATGTAGACTTATTTATGTGCGTTAAAGAATTATTAAAATATGTGTTAATTTTATTTTATACTTAACATTTAAGTTGAGAATAATTACAGTTTATTTCTTTTGAGATAAATAGTTCAATTGATAGTTCTTTTTTGGCAGGACTTTAATTTTTTCTTATTTTATTTTTCTCAAGTAGTACAATAAAATAAATTGATAATGTGTCACTAACAATGTTAGTGTTAATGTAGAAATATTTGTGTGTTGTAAATAATGAAGCTGAAATTGTGATTGTTGAAAAATTAATTATAGAAGCTCTTTTTTCATTCCCAAGCAGCCTCACCATAGAACTTAGCTTCTGATCTTTTTCATGTTTTTTTGATAGAATTAATATAATTTGCTGGTAATCTGATACGTTTAACTTACTTGCTTTTGATTTAAATTATAGATCTTGTGCTGGAGGTTGTTGTATATAACTTCATTTTTTAACCTTAACTATTCAATAGATAAATTGAAGTACACATAATCTTTTCTTTCAAAATTTAAAAATGTCTAATTTAAGTTTCGGTGAAGTTGAGGGCTTTAATTCGAATAAAGCCTATTTTATCAATTATCTAAATGAAAATCCCTACAAATTTAAGAGACATAATGTATTAAATTTACAATATTAGTACATATAAATTAAATCTTAAATAGATTAGATAATTTAATCACTTTTTGAAGAAATAATTTTTTTCCCAAACAATGATAAAAAGGTCATTAATCAATTGCTGGAAAGAAAACAAACTTACAGCATTGGATCTTGTAACGCCAAGATAAGAAACTGCCAAGAAGTCTTCTGAAAATACCGATCACATTTTTTACCTTTGATTTACAATGTGAAAATTTGTTTTTTATTTTTTGGTGTTCTGCTAGTTAGAGGTTAAAGCTTCCGCATGCATAAACAAGTGGCATCAATGAACGTTCAAGAGTTATAGAAGTATGTGTTAATTTTATTTTACACAACATTTAAGTTAGAGATAAACATAGTTTATCTGTATTGCGAATAAGTAGTTTAATTTGATAATTTTTTTTGGCTTGACGTCAATTTTGTTTTATTTTATATCTCTGATATAATATAAGGATATAAATTTATAATGTGCAATGTTAGTGTTTATGTGCAAACGTCAGTGTTAATGTAGAGATATTTATGTGTATTGTAACTTGTAAGTAATGAAGCGTTAAAAAAATTAATTGTAGAAACTTTTTTTTTTTTTACAATGAATTAAACAAATCTTATTGGCTAAACCTGATTCCATATTATTTTATTTTTTAAACTTTTTTTTGGTTAGCCAATCGCTAGGAATAAACTCCTCGTTTGGAATTTTTTTTTTTTAAAAGTTTCATTTATATAAGTGGTATACCAATTAAATAATGGAAAAGCCATTAATTTAATATAAAAGCATTATTTAGGATAACATTAATTCATTTTTTTTTCTACTTACAAGTGCAGCTTGATATAATTAATCTAACTCACTTGGAATTTAGGTGCAGTTATAATAAATTTTAATTATGAATTTCAAATTAAGTTTTTATTTTTTATTTTTATATTTAGTACTTTTTCAGTAAATTAGAATTCTAGAAGGATCTGAAAATCACATAAATTAATTTGGGGTTCAACGAATCCCGATGTTGCATTTCTCCGCCAGCGACCAAACACATCTGAATTCTCATCTCTTAAATTTTCTCGTCAAAGTTTTACAATCCCAAACACTTTTTCTTCTGGTGAAGTGTTATGTTCGATTGGGTTACAATTTGATTTGTGTACTCATCAGATCTATGTGCATTTTGAATTCCTCGCCCATTTTCAGTTGTAATATGGGTTTTTGGGGAAACAGAAGGTCAATTTCAGTGAGGAGTGAGATGGATCTGTGATTTCTTGATCTTGATAACATGGAGGCCAGGCGCTGTGCTAGAGAGGTATAATTTTTTGATCTTGATTTATCATTCTGGGTTTGGATTTATGTTTTGTTGATTTGGAGTATTGGTCTGTGGTGCAGACTGCAATTTATTGAATTGGGTTATAGACTACATGTTTTCTTAACTTGCTAAACTATGTGCTATATGTTCTTTTGAGATTATCATGTCATATGTCAATCGTCCATTCCCCAGAAAGTGGTACATGTTAAAGGTGTTCTAGATTAGAAATTATGGCTAACAGGATTCCATTGAGGTTTCCATTGGTAAAATTTTACAAGATGTATAGGATAAGGTATTAAAATAGGGTTTCAACATAAATTTAAATGTTAAAGGTTTATGGAAAGAAATCGTTAGTTGAAGTAAGTGACCTGGATTTGGATTTAGGATATTTGTAATAGAAAATAACTTCTGCCAATAAGTGAGTGAAGTCGTTTCCGCTCTTCAGGGGAAAATCATGAGTAGAGAAAATATTTTGTAGACTTCAAGATAAGTAAACAATAAAGAGAATATTTTTGGAGGAAAATGTTTTCAGCCATATTGAGCACACCACCTCAATAATCCATTGTTGGATTTAACAAGCGTGCAGTTGGAGAATTTAAAAAAATAAACGATCAGAAAGAAGCATGGTACTTTCACATGGAATAATATCACGCCCATTTGGGAACATTCCTCCATTATAGTAGACGACAAAGGTAAAATGTGTATACAAGTTTCAACAGTCAGCTTAGGGTAGAATGTACATTTGCGAAGATGACGTACATAAAGTATGAATGCACTTTGGACATTGTTAGCAGTCTAAGGGCATTTCGAGATTGATCATTCCCTTTTCAGTCAATTAGCTGTCAATACATTAATGACACATTTTCCCAAAATCCAACCATAAGCTTATTTATGGATTTAAGAAATTGAAATGACCGTCAACAAAATTGGCTTTTCCCATCTTATGTAAGGCTGAATAACTATTAGTTTTTCTCGTCAATAACTATTCTGTTCCTTAAAAGGCGAAAAGGATATTTTGATAAGTATATTCTTGAAAAGGTAAAATCAGTGTTTTGGGAAGCGAAAAGCGGAAAAAAGCGACGAGGGCTTGCTTCACAGAAGCGAGAAGCGTGAAGCGAAGCGCGCGCTTTTTTTAAAAAAAGCGACATTTAGTATAAAAATAAAAAATATTAAATAACTAAATATAGGTAATATAGTCTTAGATTAAAAGAAAATAGATAGTCAATAATACTCATAAGTCATAACATATAAAGCAAGACAATCAAAAACATAATTAAATCACAAAGACTCAAACTCCTACTCTTCAACAAGAACCTCAAACTCTTCAAGTGTCATAACCAAGGGTTCTACTTGGTCATCATCTTCTTCATCATCAGAAGGCTCATCAACAAGGTTTCGACTTGAACAAGAACCTCCAACTCTTCTTTTCTTGCCCCTTAAAGTACTCCCCCTAAACCTATAAATATCCTCCTCAACACCACTTGCCACAGAAACATCACCATAAGTGAGACTTTCTCCTTATACTGAGAAAAAAGAGATGAACAAATTACCTGCAGGCCTCAGTCGAGATCTTGAGGGGAGAAAGAAGGGAGGCAGCCTGCTCAGTCGAGATCTTCACGAGAAAAAGAAGGGCGGCAGCCAGCAGCCTCAGTCGAGAGCTTCAGCAGAGAGAAGGGAAAGAAGTCGCGAGGAGAGAAGGGAAAAAGAGTCGCGAGGAGAGAAGGGAAAGAAGAGTTGTGAGGAGAGAGAAGTTATATTTCAGTTTTTTTTTAAAAAAACCTAATTTTTTAAAAAAACCCTGTCGCTTTTTTTATAAAAAGCGCGCTTTTTCCTCAGCGTCGCTTCTCGCTTCTTCCTCTGAAGCGAGTGCTTTTTTCAAATCGCCTCGCCTCAAGTTAAAAAAGCGCACAAGGGTCGCCTCGCTTTGAAGGGCGCTTTAAGCGCGCTTTTCTGCGCTTTTAACAACACTGAGTAAAATCATCATATTTTGTTCCAAGGAGTGTGGCCTAGTGGTCAAGGAATTGGTTGAGAACCTTAAGGTCTCAAGTTTAAAACTTAGTGGAGACAAAAATCACTAGGTGATTGAATCCATTTGTTCGAGCCTTGATGGATAGAGTTATTTGATACTTTTTACTTCAGGGGCGGCTCAAAGATATTAGTGACCTAAAGCAAAAATTAAATGGGGCCTTAAACTTGAATTGTTTAACTTTTATATAATTCATTTTTTCGAGTTTTCAATTGATAATATAATCATTGTTATTTTTAATTATTTTTCATGAGATATAGTGATCTTAATATATCAAATTTCTTCTAATATTTCTTTCATTTTTCATGAAAATTTAACTTTTTCTACAATTAGTATTCAATATTTGTTAAAAAATAATAACTTATAATCTATTATTATTAAAAGTGAGGCTCCTTTAATTTGGGGGCCTAAGGCACATGTCTTTTTTTTAACACTTTCGAGCCACCCCCTGCGTGGAATTAGTCAAGGTGCACGAAAATTGGCTCGTAAATCACAGTCATAAAAAAAAGAAAATACATTCGCAAAGATATGACCTAAATAAAAAGATTTTAACCAAAAAAATTGCTAAGTGACTAGAATATACATACCAAATGTCCTTTCACCTCTTTAGGAACCGATGATGTACATAAATCTCCAACTTACTTTACGAGAATATGTGTACTAAATGTTCTTTCAGCTTTTCAAAACCGAACGATAATTGACGGGCATAATTAATAGCTGTACAATTTGATGTAAGATGGACAGTTGTCTCTTGCACATTCTCATAAAGTATGTTGGATATATTTGGATAAAGTAAGTTGAAACTAGCAGTACGTCATTATTCAGATTCTGATAATGTGAAAGGACATTCGGTACATATATTGTGGTGAAGTAAGTTGGAGATTTATGCACGTATATTCTCATAAAGTAAGCATTTATCTAGTTAAGAATGTTGTGTACTTTGCGAATGTATGTTCTACCGTAAGCTTGTTATGTCATCTCCGTAAAGATTGTTATAACTTTTGGAAGCGTTGACAGTTGAAACTTGTATGCATATATACCTTTGTCGTCTATTGTAATGGAGGAATATTCCCAAATTGGCATGATATCCCATTTGGGAAACGTCTATTATGTTTTTATTTCCTTTTTTCTAAGGTTGTTGGAAACGTGTTAATGCATCATTGCCTAATTTTCCTTGCTTAACTGTAAATGTTCTTAGCTTGTTCTGTACTTTGTAATGTAGCATGTTATGGCTTCTTCCTACTTTTCCTTTTCAAAATGAGAGATGATTTTAATAGCTAACAATAATAAATAAATTTACTACATTGCAGTGAAGAGATCTAGTTTCCTTACTTAACTGTCAACCTTCTATTTGATTATGAGACGATTGCATACTCATATTGGAAGGTGGAATGTTGGGTTCATAAGATTATATGCTCCAAAATTTACTACATGTTATCAGTAATGTAGACATTCTTGAGAAAGATGACTTGGTCCCTCAAGGATGCTTTGAGTATTAGTGCTTTTCCCTTACATAGACTAAGGAAAAGGGAGAAGAGTCTGTTTTAGCGTACAAGCTGTTGAAATTTGGATGTTATATTCATATTATTGATGTGATTTACATTGTATAATTTTCGACATTTATTGGCAAAGTCTTATAAGGTTAATTCTCGAGGGCTTGAAATCTTCCCCAAAAGTTGTTGTAGTCTATTTTTGTAATGGTTATGGGATTCATGCACTTTTTTTGTTGAAGGTCTGTGGCTTGCAAAAGCATTTAAAGTCTCAGACAAGTTATCTTCTTATAAAAGAATTTGTAATGACTATCATTAACTGTTGGCATTCCAGGGAAATTAGCATCATTTTTGTAATGGAGTTGTTGCAATGGATTACCTCGGTGGGCTTTCAGAAGGCCTTCCTTCATGGTTACATACCAAGCTTTGACAGCGTGTTGATGACGTCATTGAGCATTACTCAAAATTTAAGGTATGACTCAATTGGATAACCTACTATCGTCTTCATCATTAAATTGATTCTTCTGAAAGGGTCAAGACACAAAAAATGTGTAGAAATTAGATTTAAAATATCTTACATGTGAAGGTCTGAGCCATATGAGCTTAAGTTTTTATTTCATTAATTAGATAGCTCAGTTGACGCTGACGGTAAGCTGAAGATGTTTTAGGCCTGCCTAATTAAGGGCTTCAACCATCTCTAAGACCGGAGGGCTGTTGTTTCTGCTGAATTAGTGAAGGCTGATGTTACTTTTGGAACCCTTCTGTAAATTTGAAGTAGCATCTTCTGTTTTTTTTTTTTGAGGTAAATGTGAAGTAGCATCTTATCGCGGGTGAATGTATAAGTAAAATGAAATACTCTTTCTTTTGGGATGGAGACTTGTTTGAATGGCGAAATAAGGGCCAGTTAACATTGGTCATCTGATCGTGCTTGTGCCAGGAATGCCACTGTTATCTATCTCAAATTCTCAATTGCATTAAGTGATGTTGAATAGCTTCTAGTGGGACTATCTTGATTGGTTGAGCATTATAATTAGATGCACAGATACTGACCGTTTCTTTTGTGTGCAGACTGCCTATGTTGTCATTTTTTACAAACATGAACCCCGTTTACAGACTGTCCTGGAGTTGCTGAATGCCACAAAAGAGATAGAGGGACTACTAGAAAAGGTGCGTCACCTGTTTCAACTTTTCTTTTGAATTAGTGTAAAAGTTCATCGTTGTGTTAAATTTTTTAAGAAGTTGATATCTGAATATTTTCCATTTATGGGAGTTGCTCCACTGTCCGAATTTGTTGAATTCGGTCATATGCTTATTCTATCATGTTTTGCTCTTGTAGTTTAGGAAACACTTGTCCTCATTTAGCTTGATAAAGAGTCACAAGAACTGTCCGTATCTGTGCAGACAAGTTAATTAACCATCCCGTTTAAATAAATACACAAAGCTATTGTTCATGCCTTTTTTTGTTGCCTCTAGATCTTCATAACCCTTTAGAGTTGCAATTTACTCGACGAGATTTGAGATAAGCAACCTGAGATATAAGAGCCGGGGATTCAGTCATTTGGTTTGCTTTCGATTTTTGAAAATTGTTTTACTGAATACCGAACTGAATTAATTTGGTTCAGTTTGTGATTTTTTAATTCAATTCATTTTTCGTAATTCGGTTTTGAAATCACTGGTCGTGGTCGCGGGTTGCTACCTGGTCGGCGGTCACTGGAGGCTTGACTTGGAATTGAAATTTGGAAGAAAAGCCTAGAAGGCAGAAGCAAAAGGTGCGGCAGAAATCGGAAAAACAAAAGTAAAAACCTAATGCTAATTTATTAGTTGCTAAGGGTGAAAAATGAAATAAAATGAACATGCTTAATAGAATTAATAACTACATAATATTTATTATAGTATGCATATTAGTGTGTATTTTTTGGTTTAATCGAAATACCAAAAATATGAAAAACATATTATCAAAATCAAATCAAAATATCAAAAATACAAAAATGTTATCGAAATATCAAAAAAAAAATTGGTTTGGTTCGGTATTTATGCAGGCTGGGCATATATGAGTCCGGAGCCTAAAGGGTATAAAATATTAACAAAAATTTCAAAACGGTATATAAAATTTTATTTTAACCAAAACGGCAAAATCGCTAGAACAACAGCGATTTTGCTTTTTCCGGTGGATTAAATCGCTGTTGTGCCAACGATTTTGCCGTTTTGGTTAAAATAAAATTTTATGTACCGTTTTGGAATTTTTTTTAATATTTTATACCCTTTAGGCTCCGAACTCGGGCATATATGACGAAAATTCGAAATATCGGATCGAATTGATTTCATTTCCTATTTTCTATGACATGTTTTTGTATTTTCGATATTTTGGATTGGTTTTTGATAATATGTTATATTTTTTATATTTAGGTAAATTGAAATATACACACTAATATATATACAAAAACTTATAAATATTATGTAATTATTAATACTAATTTGGCATTTTAAGTTTGTTTCCTTTTCTGCCCTTTAGCACTTAGTAAGTTAGGATTAGGTTTTCATTTTTGTTTTTCCAATTTCCGCTGCACCTTGTGCCTTCTCTTTCAAAATTCCAATTCCATGTTTAAGCTTCCAGCGATAGCCGACCAGGGCAACAATTAGCGACCAAGACGAGTGATTTCAAAATCGAATTTAATAAATTGAACCGAATCACAAATATTAAATTGAATTAAAAAAATTGAACCGAATTAGTTTGATTTGGTGTTCAGTTCAACAGTTCCAAAAATCGAAATAAAAAACCAAACTGAATGCCCAACCCTAATTTTTTGTGCACAAAGTCGATTAAGTAACTGCGCAATTGTTTTTGCACTATTGGTGCGCACTAGTTATAATGAGGGAAAATTATAAATAATAGCAAACTAATAACCTAAAATAAATGGAGTAGTTAGGGTTTGATTTAATTGTGCTCCATAGCCCAATTTCTTTTGCCTTTCTCTCTTTCTCGTTTTATACAATTTTCAAATTGTATCTAATTTCTCTCTTTCTCGTTTTATACAATTCGATTCAATTGTATATTCCTTGTCAAGTCTCTTTTGTCTTTCTCTCTTTCTCATTTTATACAAATTCAAATTGTATATAATCATTCTATACACTTATAATAATACAATTTGTTTTATACAGTTTTCTGCCCAAGTGTCTTTCTCTTTCTTGTTTTATACACTTTGTTTTATACAATTTGCTTCAACTGTATATGTATAGCGAATTATACAGTTTCTGTGTTTGCTATGGAGCGCAATTATGCAAACTTTGCTATAACATACAAATATAAATTTTTTATTTGCTATATGTGAAAGTTGCCCTTATAATTAAGCATCAGTTTTAAGTAAAAACATAGCACACAAGTTAATTTAGCACAATTTTAAGTAATTACAAAAGTTTTTTTTTGACTATGTTGATATATAAAACTAATTCACGCACTGATTTTAAGTAGTTGAACAATTTTATTTCATAATATTGGTGCACAAATGTTAATTAAGCACCATTTTAAAGTGACTACACAATTCTTTTTGACACTATTGTTGCACAGTAATTAATTAAGCAGTTCTTTTAATTAGTTAACTACCCAAAAAAATTTCACATTGATACATAGAAATTTATTGAACACCGCATTTGTATAACTACATAATTTCTGACATTGTTGATGCACTAACGTCAATTAAGCTTTTTCTAAAAAATAGCTACACAATTCTTTTGGCCTGAAATGTAAGATAAAAGAACTTTTACATTATACATTACATGCAGAAAAGAGAAAAATAAAATTGGTAGAAAAATAATAACCTGATCGAATTTCCCAGAGACTTAAAAACGAAAATAAAAACATATAATACATTAATCCACGAGCTGGGGAATCTTATCTATTTTTTCTTATTATAGCGAAGGTACTCTTCATAAGTGTAAGGTGACCAAATCCACTCCATAAGTTCAAAGTCCCAATTAGCTTTAGTAGCTAATAATGATCCCTCATCTGGAGGAGGAATTTCCATCAATTTTTCTAATTCCATTAATGATGAAACAGTTGAAGACAACACCACAGGAGGATTCATAATTTCCTTCTCATAAGGAGTAAATTCCATCACCTTTTCTTCATCTTCTGGTAAAAAATCAGAAAACATGGCATTAAAATCTATGCCAGCACTTTCATAATTAGTTTCACCTAATTTCTCCAAATCTAAGATTAACCCCATATCTTCATAATCTTTTACATCTAAAGGACGAATTTCACCTACATTTTTTTCTGATCTTTTCTCTATTTCCTCATCAAGATTTATAATTTCTACTTGCACCTCCTTAGCACCACCTTCTTTACGAAGAGACCCCATAACAATAGAAAGAAGAGAAGAAAAAATGGAGAAACCAAAGTAAAAGAAGAAAAAGAGAAGATTATTTTGTGCTTTGATGGAGTGATGAAGTGAGTGATATATAGCGAGGGAAGGAAGTGTTTCTGGATTATACGCTAGCATGCAAGGTGGTTTCTTCTCCCACTGTGTTAAAAATGTGATTATATGGAACCATGTATTGTGCATTAAATTTAATGGGAAGTTTAAATAATTAAATTTACAATATTAGTATATATAATATAAATCTTAAATATATTAGATAATTTGATAATTTTTTGAAGAAAAATATTTTTTTTCCTCAAACAAGGATAAAAATGTCATTAATTGGTTGTTAGAAAGAAAACAAGTCTGTAGGATTGTATTTTGTAACGCAAAAAATAAGAAACAGCCAAGAAATATCCAAAAAAAACCGTCCACATTTTTCGCACTTGGATAAACTTTACAATGTGAAAGTTTGAATTTTAGTTTTGGTGTTTTGCTAGTTAGAGTTAAGTTGCCTGCATGTATAAACATGTGGCATTAATGAAGGTAGAAGAATCATTAAAGTATGTTCTAATTTTGTTTTATACTAAACATTTAATGTAGAGATAATTACGGGTAGTTAGTTAGTTTGTATTGAAATTAAATAGTTCAGTTTGGTCGTTCTCTTTTAAAATGACACCATTGTTTTTGGTTTATATCTATGAAAGAGTACAAGGAGATAAATTGATTGTGTGCAACACTAGTGTTAATGTAGAATTATTTATGTGTGTTAATGTAGAATTATTTATGTGCGTTCAAGAGTTATAAAAGTACATGTTAATTTTATTTTTTACTTTAACATTTAAGTTAGATATAATTACAGTTAGTTTGTATTGAGAATAAGTAGTTCAATTTGATGGTTTTTTTGGGCATGACATTAATTTTTAATTTTTTTTCTCAAACATTACAAAGAGATAAATTGATAATGTGCAATATCATTGTTAATGTGCAATATCGATGCTAATGTAGAATTGTTTATATGTGTTTTAAATAATCCATTTCCTCAATCTTAATGATTTCTACTTGAGCAAAGTAAAGGAAAAAAAAGAGAAGATTATTTTGTGCTTTAATGGAGTGATGAACTGAGTGATATATTGTGAGGGAAGCAACTTGAGTGTTTTTGGATTATTTGCTTGCATGCATGACTCTGCACATAATCCACACTATTATCAAGGTGGTTTTTACACTACTAGCAAGGTGGTTATTTCTCTCACTGTGTTAAAACTGTGATTATATGGAACTGTTACAAGATTCAAGTATTGTGCATTAAATTTAATGGAGAGTTGTCTACAGTATAGTACTACTTTATATCAGTAACATAGTTTAGATAATTAAATTTACAATTATTAGTATATATAATTTAAATCTGAAATATATTATATAATTTTATAATTTTTTGAAGAAAAATAATATTTTTCCTCAAACAAGGATAAAAAGGTCATTAATCGGTTGTTAAAAAGAAAACAAGCCTGTAGTATTGTATTTTGTAACGCCAAGATAGAAACGGCTAAGAAATCTCCAAAAAAAAAAAACAGACCACATTTTTTGTACGTGGATAGACGTTACAATATGAAAGTTTGCTTTTTTGTTTTGGTGTTTTGCTAGTTAGAAAGAAGTTGCCCGCATGCATAAACATGTGGCGTCATAAAGGTTCAAGAATCATTAAAATATGTTTGAATTTTGTTTTATACTTAACATTTAAGTTGGAGATAATTACATTTAGTTTGTATTGAGATATTTTAATTGTGTGCAATGGTAGTGTTAATGTAAAATTATTTGTGTTAATGTATATTTATGTATGTGCGTTCAAGAGTTATAAAAGTATGTGTTAATTTTAAATTATGCTTAAAAAGTTAGAGATAATTACAGTTTCTTTGCATTGAGAATAAGTAGTTTAATTTGATGGGTTTTTTTGGCACGACGTTGATTTTGTTTTTCTCAAATATTACTAAGAGATAAATTGATAATTTATAATGTCTCTGTTAATGTCATTATTATAAAAAGGTCATTAATGAATTGCTAGAAGAAAACACGCTTGTAGTATTGCATCTGTAACGCCAAGATTAGAAACGGACAAAGAATCTCCAAAAAAAAAACCGTCCACATTTTTTGCACTTGTATACAATGTTTTCTTTTTCATTTTGGTGTTTTGCTAGTTAGAGATTGAAGTTGCTTGCATGCATAAACATGTGGCATCAATTAAGGTTCAAGTATGTTTTTTTATTTTTTTTTATTTTATACTTAACATTCAAGTTAAAGATAATTATAGTTAGTTTGTATTAGAATAATTAGTTCAATTTGGTAGTTCCTTTTAGCATGACATTGATTTTTTTTTTATTTACTCTTCTCAAAACACGACATAGAGATAAAATGATAATGTGCAGTGTCTTTGTTAATGCAAAATTATTTTGTGTTGTAATTAATGAAGTTGAAATTGTGACCGTTCGTTAAAAATGTGATTATATGTAACTGTTACAAGAACTAAGTTTTGTGCATTTAATTAAATGGAGAATTGTCTACAGTACAGTACTACTTCTGAACAATAACATAGTTTAGATGATTAAAGTTACAATTATTAGTATATATAATTTAAATCTTAAATATATTAGATAATTTAATAATTTTTTAAAGAAAAATAATTTTTTTCCCTCCAACTAGGATAAAAAGGTTATTGATCAGTTGCTAAATAGAAATTAAACTTGTAGTATTGTATCTTGTAATGCTAAGATAAGAAATGGTCAAGAAATCTCCCAAAAAATCGTCCACATTTTTTGTATTTGGATGAATTTTACATTGTGAAAGCTTGCTTTTAGTTTTGGTGTTTTGCTAGTTAGAGGTTGAAGTTGCCTGCTTGCATGTATAAACATGTGGCATGTTTTAATTTTATTTTATACCTAACATATAAGTTAGAGATAACTACAGTTAGTTTGTATAAAGAATAAGTAGTTTAGTTAGGTGGTTCTCTTTTAGAATGATACCAGTTTTTTGGGTTTCATATCTATGAAATAGTACAAGACAATCAATTGTGTGCAATGCTAGTGCTGATGTAGAATTATTTATGTGTATTCAAGAGTTATAAAAGTATGTTTTAATTTTGTTTTTTACTTAATATTTAAGTTAGAGATAGTTACAGTTTTTTTGTATTGAGAATAAGTGGTTCTTTTTTGGCATAATGTTGATTTTTTTCATTTTATTTTTCTCAAACAATACAAATAGATAAATTGATAATGTGCAATGTCAGCGTTAATGTACAATATTTATGTTAACGTGCAATGTCTGTGTTGATGTAGAATTTTTTGTCTATTGTAAATAATCAATTTCCTCCTCAATGTTATTAATTTCTACTTGCACCCCCTCAGCACCGCCTTAGTTACGAAGAGACCCATAACAATAGAGAGAAAAGAAGAAAAATGGAGAAGGCAAAGTAAAGGAAGAAAAAGAGAAGATTATTGTGTGCTTTGATGGAGTGATGAAGGGAGTGATATATAGTGAGGGAAGCTATCATGCATGACTTAGCACATGATCGACACTATTAGAAAGGTGGTTTTATCTTCTACTGTACTAACTGTTACAAGAATAAAAGATTGTGCATTGAATTTAATGAGGAGTTATCTACAATATAGTACTACTTTTATACAGTAACATAGTGTAGATAATTAATTTTACAATTATTAGTATTATATATTAAATCTTAAATGTATTAGATACTTCAATAAATTTTTGAAGAAAAATAATTTTTTTTCCTCAAACGAGGATAAAAAATTCATTAATCAGTTGCTAGAAAGAAAACAAGCTTGTAGTATTGTATCTTATAACGGAACAGTCAGGAATCTCCAAAAAATTGATGACATTTTTGGCACTTAGATGAACTTTACAATGTGAAAGTTGCTTTTTAGTTTTGGTATTTTGCTAGTTAGAGGTTGAAGTTGCCTGCATGCATAAACATGTGGCATCAATGAAGGTTCAAGAATCATTAAAGTATGTCTTAATTTTGTTTTATACTTAATATATAAGTTGAAGATAATTATAGTTAGTTGTATTAAGAATAAGTGGTTCAGTTTGGTAATTCTCTTTTAGAATGATACCAAATTTTTTGGTTTTATACCTATGAAATAGTACAAGGAGATAAATTGAATGTGTGCAATGCTATTATTAATATAGAATTATTTATGTGTGTTCAAGAGTTATAAAAGTATGTTTTAATTTTGTTTTTTACTTAACATTTAAGTTAGAGATAATTACAGTTTGTTTGTATTGAGAATAAGTAACCTTTTTTGGCATGATGTTGATTTTTTTCTTTTTATTTTTCTCAAACAGTATAAAGAGATAAATTGATAATATGCAATGTCGTGTTAATGTGCAATGTGTTAATGTAGAATTATTTATGTCTATTGTAAATAATCCATTTCCTCTTCAATGTTAATAATTTCTTTTCAGACCTCCTTAGCACCACCTTCGTTACCAAGGGACCCACAACAATAGAGAGGAGAAGAAGAAACATGAAGAAAGCGAAGTAAAGGAAGAAAAAGAGAAAATTAGTATGTGCTTTGATGGAGTGATGAAGCGAGTGATATATAGTGAGGGAAGCTAGCATGCATGGCTTAGCACATAATTCACACTAGTAGAAAGGTGACTTTTTCTCCCACTGTATTATAATGTGATTATATGTAATTGTTACAAGAATCAAATATTATGCATTAAATTTAATGGAGAGTTGTCTATAAAATAGTACTACTTTTAAACAGTAACAAAGTGTAGATAATTAAATTTACTATTATTAGTATTATATATTAAATCTTCAATATATTAGATACTTTGATAAATTTTTTTGAAGAAAATAAATTTATTTCTTCAAACAAGAATAAGATATTCATTAATCAGTTGCTAGAAAGAAAACAAGCATGTAGTATTGTATCCTGTAACGTCAAGAAAAGAAACGACCAAGTAATCTCCAAAAAAAATTGATCACATTTTTTGCACTCGGATGAGCTTTACAATGTGAAAGTTTTTTTTTTTTAGTTTTGATATTTTGCTAGTTAGAGATTGAAGTTGTCTGCATGTATAAACATGTGGGATCAATGAAAGTTCAAGAATCGTTAAAGTATGTTTTAATTTTGTTTTATGCCTAACATTTAAGTTAAAGATAATTATAGTTAGTTGTACTATTAAGAATAAGTGGTTCAAATTGGTGGCTCTCTTTTAGAGTGATATCAATTTTTTTTAACTTTATATCTATGAAATAGTATAAGGAGATAAATTAATTGTGTTCAATGCTAGAGTTAATGTAGAATTATTTATGTGTTTTCTAAGATCATAAAAGTATATGTTAATTTTATTTTATACTTAACATTTAAGTTAGTGTTCAATGCTAGAGTTAATGTAGAATTATTTATGTGTGTTCAAGATTATAAAAGTATATGTTAATTTTATTTTATACTTAACATTTAAGTTAGTAATGATTACAGTTTGTTTGTATTGAGGATTAGAAGTTCAATTTGATGTTTTTTTTTGGCATGACCTTTATTTTTTTGATTTTATTTTTCTCATACAGTACAAAGAAATAAATTGATAATATGCCATGTCGGTGTTAATATAAAATATCAGTGTTAATATATAATATCAGTGTTAATATTTATGTAGAATCATTTATGTGTATTGTAAATAATGAAGCTGTAAATGTGCCGATCGTTTGAAAAATTAATTGTAAATTATTTTTTTTTTCACAATGAAATAGACATATCTCTTTGAAGCAGTTAGAATCTTACCTATTTTCTTTCTTTTAGGTCATTTCATTTTCAATCCCAAGCAGTCTCAACATAGAACTTAGCTTCTATTTCTTTGATAGAGTTAATATGGAATTAGCTAGTAACTTTATCCGTGTTTAGTTACATGTTTTTTATTTAAGTTAGTTGATTTTTTTCCTTGTGTTTTTATTCTTTTAATTTGTTAAGTAGTAAAGTTAATCACATAAATATATCCTCTTTATAAATTATATATATTCATTTTAATAATTAAGCGGTAAACCTTGAGACATTTCATACTTAGTGTATATAATTTTTGTTAAAATGTTACATATATCAGATAATTTAATCACTTTTTGAAGGAAAATATTTTTTATCCTCAACAAGGGTAAAAGGTCATTAATCAATTGCTCGAAAGATAACAAGCATGTAATATCGTATCTTATAACGCCAAGATAAGAAACTGTCACGAAGTCTCTAAAAAATATCAACCACATTTTTTTGGCACTTGAATGAATTTTACAATGTGAAAGTTAGGTTGTTTTTTTTTTTTGTTGTTTTGCTAGATAGAGGTTGAAGCTTATGCATGCATACACATGTGGCATCAATGAAGATTGAAGAGTTATAAATGAATGAGTTAATTTTGTTTTGTAGTTAAACACTTATTAGAGATAATTACAAATTGCTTGTATTAAGAATAAGTAGTTCAATTTGGTGATTCGCTGCTAACATGATGTTCGTTTTTTTTGTTTTATATCTCTAAAATAATACAAGGAGATGAGTTGTTACCGTGCAGTGTTGTTGTCAATGTAGAATTATTGTGTTCAAGAGTGTTATAAACGTATGTGTTAGTTTATTTTATACTTAACATTTAAGTAAAGAGATAATTACTTTTTGTTCGTATTGAGAATAAGTAGTTCAATTTGGTGGGGGAGGGACGTCAACTTTTTTGATTTTATTTCTTTCAAACAGTAATAGGAGATAAAGTAATAATGTGCTATATCAGTGTTAGTGTGCAATGTTAGTGAATGTAAAATTATTCATGTGTGTTGTATATAACTTTTTTTTAAAATATTATATTTTATGTTATTAACTTAACTATTCAATAAATAAATTAAAGTACATATTTTGTTTTAAAAAAAAAATTTCAAAATTGTCTAATTTGAACATTTTTTAATTCATTTCCTCCTCAATGTTACAAAATTCTACTCGCACCTCCTTAGCATCGCACTCATTATAAAGAGAATTCATAGCAATAGAATAGAAGAAGAAAAAAAATGGAGAATGCAAAGTAAAGGATGAAAAAGAGAAGATTGTTTGGTGCTTTGATGAAGTCATGAAGTGAGTAATTCATATCGAGGAAGGCAACTTAAGAGTTTTTGGATTATATATTAGCATGATTTAGCACATAATCATACACTATTAGCAAGATGATTTTTCTCCTAGTTTATTAAAATTGTGATTACAGGTAACTATTAGAAGAACAAATTATAGTGCATTAAATTTAATCGAGTTGTCTACGTATAGTACTATTACTAAATAGTAAGATAGTTTAGATAGTTAAATTTGCAATTACTATTATATATAATTTAAATCTTAAATATATAGATAATTTAATAATTTTTTGAAGAAAATATTTCTTTTCTCAAACAAGGATAGAAAGGTTATCAATCAGTTGCTAAAAAGAAAACAAGCATGTAATATTGTATCTTGTAACCATCAAGATAAGAAACGATCAAGAAATTTCTAAAAATACATCGACCATGTTTTTGGCACTTGGATTAACTTCATAACGTGAAAATTTGCTTTTTTTATTTTTTGATGTTTTGCTAATTAGAGATTGAAGTTGCTTGCATGCATAAACATGGGGCATTAATGAAGGTTCAAGAATTATTAATGTATGTTTTAATTTTGTTTTATACTTAATCATTCAAGAACTTAGCTCTATTTCCTTGATAGAATTAATATGGAATTAGCTAGTAACCTGACCGTTTTTCTTACATGCTTTTGATATTAATTGCTTAATTTTTTCCCTTTGTGTTTTCATTCTTTTAATTTGCTAAGTAGTAAAGTTAATCACATAATGTGAATAGATATCCCCCCCCCCCTGTGTTTTCACTCTTTTAATTTGCTAAGCAGTAAAGTTGATTGCATAAATGTATCATTCACTTTAATTATATATATTCATTTTAATAATTAAACAGTAAACCTTTAGACATTTTTTACTTGAGTTTAGTGTATATAATTTTTATTAAAATGTTATATTTTATATTGTTTACTTAGCTGTTCAATAGATAAGTTAAAGCACATAATTATTCTTTAAGAAAAAAAATTCCAAAATTATCTAATTTGAACACTTTATTGAAGTTGAGGGAATGAAACATACTTTATCAATTATCTAAATGAAAATATCCCAAATTATGTATTAAATTTACAATTTAATATTATTCGAAGAAAAATAACTTTTTCCCCTCAAACTAGGATACAAAAGGTCATTAATCAATTGTTGGATATAAAATAAATATGTGATACTGCATTTTGTAACGTTAAGATAAGAAACTGTTAAAAATTCTTTAAAAAACAATGATCACATATTTTCTATTCGAATAAATTTTACAATGCGAAAGTTTGCTTTTATTTTTTTGAAGTTTTGTTAGTGAGTGGTTGAAGCTTCTACATGCATAAACATGTGGAATCAATGAAGGTTCAAAAGTTATAAAAGTGCGTGTTAATTTTATTTTATATGAAACACTTAAGTTAAGAGGTAATTACTATTTGTTTGTATTGAGAATAAGTAGTTCAATTTGATGGATTTTTTTCCGCATGATGTAAATTTTTTTTTTCTCTCAAACAGTAAAAGGTGATAAACTGAGAATGTGTAATGTTAGTGTTAATTTAGAATTATTTATGTGTGTTGTATATAGGTTTTTTAAAAATTAATATATTTTATGTTATTAATTTAACAACGCAATAGATAAATTAAAGCACACAATATTTTGTTTTTAAAAAAAAATCAAAATTGTCCAAGTTGAAGACTTTATTGAAGCTGAGGGAACAAAGCCTACTTCATCAATTATCTAAACGAAAAATTCCAACAAATTTAAGGCATTTTATGTATTAAATTTACAATTATTGGTATATTTAATTTGAATATTAAATATATTAAATTTATTTATTTAATCATTTTTTGATGAAAAATAATTTTTTCCTTAAACAAGAATAAAAAGGTCATTAAACAATTGCAGAAAAATAACAAGCAGGTAGTATAATTTACAATTATTAGTATATACGATTTGAATATTAAATATATTAAATTTATTTATTTAATCATTTTTTGATGAAAAATAATTTTTTCCTCAAACAAGAATAAAAAGGTCATTGAACAATTGCTGAAAAATAACAAGCAGGTAGTATTGTATCTTGTAACGCCAAGATAAACTGTCAAGAGGTCTCCAAAAAATACTGACATATTATTTTGAATTTCGATGAACTTTACAATGTGAAAGTTCGCGTTTTATTTTTTGGTGTTTTGCTAGTTAGAGGTTGAAACTTCTACATACATAAACATGTGGCATCAATAAAGATTCAAGAGTTATAAGTATGTGTTAATTTATACTTAATATTCAGTTAGAAATAATTACAATTTTTTTGTATTGAGAATAAATATCTCAATTTGATAGTTTTCTTTTGGCATAAAGTTATTTTTTTAAAATTTTATTTCTCTCAAACAATACAAGGAAGGTTATAAGTTGATAATATGCCATTTCAGTGTTAACCTAGAATTATTTATGTGTTGTATATAATTATTTTGAAAATATATAATATATGTTATCAATTTAACGATTCAATAGATAAATTGAAGCACACAATTATTTTTTAAAAAGAAATTTAAAATTGTCTAGTTTGAACACTTTATTGAAGTTAAGGGAACAAAGCCTATCTAAACGGAAAATTCCAACAAATTTAAGAAATATTATGTATTAACTTTACA
The DNA here is from genome assembly GCF_001406875.1 of Solanum pennellii. Lineage (NCBI taxonomy): Eukaryota > Viridiplantae > Streptophyta > Magnoliopsida > Solanales > Solanaceae > Solanum > Solanum pennellii. The sequence continues at coordinate 52,795,071 of NC_028638.1, forward strand.
ATATATTAGATAACTTAATAATTGTTTTTGAAAAAAAATATATTTTTGCCTCAAATAAAGATTAAAAGGTAATTAATCCATTGCTGGAAAAACAAACAAGCATTTAGTACTGTATCTTGTAACGTCAAGATAAGATTTTGTCAGGAGGTCTTCAGAAAATGTGGATCGCATTTTTGCACTTGGCTAAACTTTACAATGTGAAAGTTTATTTTTTAATTTTTTAGGTGTTTTGCTAGTTAGAGGTTAAAGATTCTTCATATTATAAAAGTATGTGTTAATTCTATTTAATACTTAATATTTTAAGTTAGAGAAATTACAGTTTATTTATATTGAAAATAAGTAGTTCAATTCGATAGTTCATTTTTGGCATGACGTCAATTTTTTTTTTATTTCTCTCAAATAATTCAAGAAGGTAAATTGTTAATGTGCAATGTTAGTCTTAATGTACAATGCCAGTGTTAATGTAAAATTATTTGTGTGTTGTACATAAATATTTTGAAAAAATAATATATTATATGTTATTAACTTAACTATTCAATATATAAATTAAAGAACATAATTTTCCTTTAAAAAAATTAAAATATATAATTTGAAAACTTTATTGAAGTTGAGGGAACAAAGCCTTACTTCATCAATTATCTAAATGAAAAATTCCAACAAATTTAAGACTTTATGTATTAAATTTACAATTATTGGTATATATAATTTAAATTTTTTTAATATATTAGATAATATTCATTTTTGAAGAAAATAATCTTTTTTCCTCAAACAAGGATAAAAAGGTCATTAATTAATTGCTAAAAAAATAAAAAGGTCATTAATTAATTGCTAAAAAAAACATGTAATATTGTATCTTGTAACGCCAAAATAAGAAACTGTCAAGAGATCTCATATAGATACCGATCATATTTTTTGCACTTGGATGAACTATACAATGTGAAAATTCACATTCTGTTTTTTTGTTTTGCTAGTTAGAGGTTGAAGCTTCTGCATGTATAAACATGTAGCATCAATGAAAGTTTAAGAGTTATTAAAGTATGTTTTAATTTTGTTTCATACTTGACATATAAAGTTAGACATTATTACAATTTGTTCGTATTGAGAATAAATAGTTCAATTTGATTGTTCTTTTTTTGGCATGATGTCATTTTATTTTATCTTATTTCTTTAATAAAATACAAGGAGATAAATAGATAATGTGCAGTATTAGTGTTAATCTGCAATGTCAAAATTAATGTGAAATTATTTTTGTGTTGTAAATAATGAAGTTTTAATTGCGACTGTTGAAAAATTATATATATATATATATATTCTCTTAGGTCGTTTCGTTTTCATTCCCAAGCAGCCTCAACATAGAATTTAGCTTCTTAATTTTTGATAGAATTAATATGGAGCTAGCTAGCTAACTAGAAGAATACACAAAGCTTTTGCTGTGTCACTTAAGTTATATAGGAAATCCTGAGCCCAAGAGTTAAGAATAACAAGTTTTTCCTTACCCAAAATTGAATACCCGCTTAGAATATCAAATCAGATTATATTTGTTGAGAAATGCAAAATCGTATCCATACAATTCTCATTTTGTATCGTGATTAATTGGATCGTTTCTTTATGGATTCCTATCCCAACTCTTCGAGATGTGTTTCCGAGTATTCCTTGATCATTTCGTCCAAGAAGAGGAGTTCCTCTAATTCTCTGAATTTTTCTAGAAGACTCTTTTCTTATATATTATTCAAGACAATTTGGGATTGCCCAGTATTCCACTAATTAGTAACCCAAGATTCCAGCCATTTATAGCTAGTAATCTGATTTGTGTTTAGTTACATGCTTTTGATTTAAATTGTAGATTTTTTCCAGGTGTTTTCATTCTTTTAATTTGGTAAGTAGTAAAGTTAATCACATAAATTATGTCACTTTCTTTAATAATATATGTTGGTATTAATGATTAAGCAACATTTTAACTTGAGATTAATGTATATAATTTTTGTTAAAATGATATATTTTATGTCATTAACATAACTATTCAATAGTAATTAAAGCATACAATATTTTTTTTTCAAAATTTTAAAAATGCCTAATTTAAACACTTTATTGAAGTTGAGGTGTTTAATTTGAATAAAAAAGCCTACATCATCAACTATCTAAATAAAAAATCCGAACAAATTTAAGAGACATATTATGTATTAAATTTACAATTATTAGTGTATATAATCAAATCTTAAATATATTAGATAATTTAATCATTTCTTGAAGAAGAATACTTTTTTTTTTGCTTAAACAAGGATAAAAAACTCATTAATTAATTGCCGAAAAGAAAAACAAGCATGTAATATTGTATCTTATAATGCCAAGATAAGAAACTGTCAAAAAGTCTCCAGAAAGAACCGATCACATTTTTTGCGCTTGTATAAACTTTACAATGTGAAAGTTTATTTTTTTATTTTTAGTGTTGCTAGTTAGAAGTTGAAGCTTATGCATGTGGCCTCAACGTAGGTTGAAGAGTTATAAAAGTATGTATTAATTTATTTTTAGACTTAACACTTAAGTTAGAGATAATTATAATTTATTTGTATTGAAATAAATAGTTCAATTCAGTAGTTCTCTTTTTGGCATGATGCCATCATTTTTTGGTTTTATTTCTCCCAACTATATAAGGAGATAAATTGATAATAATGTGCAACATTAGTGTTAATGTAGAATTATTTGTGTATTGTAAATATTAAAGTTGTAATTGTGACTACAATGCTGGAAAGAGAACAAATATGTAGTATTACATCTTGTAACGCTAAGATAAGAAATTGTCAAGAAATCCTAAAAATATTGATCCCATTTTTGCACTTGAATTAACTTTACAATGTGAAAGTTTTTATTTTTTATTTTTTATTTTCTAGTTATAGGTTAAAGTTCTGCATAAACATGTGGCAATTAATGAAAGTTCAAGAGTTATAAAAGTATGACTTAACATTTAAGTTAGAGATAATTACAATTCATTTGTATTGATAATAAGCACTTCGATTTTTGATGGGTTTTTTTTGGCACAAGGTCAATTTTTTTGGTTTTATTCTCTCAAATATACAAGAAGATAAATTGTTAGTGTTCAATGTTAGCGTTAATGTGCAATTTTGGATTCTGTAGAGTTATTTATGTGTGTAGTAAATAATGAAACTTTAATTGTGTTTTATACAATTTTAGTCTATATAATTTAAATTTTAAATATATTAGATAACTTAATCATTTTTTCTAGAAATATAATTCACTCTTTCTTTCAAAAAGGATAAGAAGGTCATTAACAAACTGCCGGGAAGAAAAGAAGCATGTAGTATTATATCTTACAATGCCAAGAAGAGAAACGATAAGAAGTCTCTAAAAATTAACGATCACATTTTTTCGCATTTAGATGAACTTTGCAATGTGAAAGTTTACTTTTTATTTTTTGAGGTTTTGCTAGTTAGATGATGAAGCTTTAACATACATAAACATGTGACATCAATAAAAGTTCAAAGAGTAATAAAACTTATAACTCCCTTCTTATTTGATTTATATCAAAAGAGGGAAAGAGGGGGGATCTAAATGTTGAAGAAAAACCTAAATGCTAGTTCGCCAATAAAACTTGACCTTCTTCACAGATATTGGAAAAAACGAACCTAAATCACAAAGCGAAACTTGTATGTGAATTGAGCAAATAAAACTTAACCAAGATATTTCGTGCACAAAAATTAATTAAACACTTTATTAATTAGGTAACTACACAATTTTTTTTTCACGTTGGTGCACAGAAATTAATTATGCATACCTTTTGAAGAACTACATGATTTTTGACATTGTTGATGCACAAATGTTAGTTAATTTTTTTTTTTTAAAATATAACTATACAATTATTTTGGCACGGTAATATCTTAGATAAAGAAACTTTTAAATTGTACATCACATACAAAAAAAGAAAAATATTAATAGAAAAACAATAAGATCAAGACCAAGACCAATAGAGGGAAGAAGAAAAAAATGGAGAAAACAAAGTAAAGGAAATATAGTGAGGGAACATGCATCACTCAGCACATACACTATTAACAAGCTGCTTTTTATTTTTCCCGGTTATTATAAATTTTATTACATATGTAACTATTAAAAAAAGTATAGTATACTACTAAACAAGAAGATAATTTAACTTCATAATAACTATAACAGAATCAATATGGGATTAGCTAGTAACCTGATCAGTTGTTGCAATTGAACATCTCCACATTTAATAAAATAATTTAATTCCACACTTTAATTTCAATTTTAGATTTTTCTTTGCTTGTATTTTCATTCTTCTGTTCAACGATTAAGTTTAGCATATAACATAGAGTCATTTTCTTTGATTATATACATTTGCCTTTATAAGTTGTAGACTTTTAGACAAAATTTTTACTTGAGTTGATACAAATAATTTATAAACAAGATGATTTTATGTTATTAACTTAACTATCCAACAGATAAATTAAAACACGTAAAAAAAAAATTTGAATCTCGAAATCTAATTAGCATAAAGCCTACTTCATCAATTATCTAAAATGAAAATCCCAACAAATTTACGAGATGGATTATGTATTAAATTTACAATATTAGTATACATAATTTAATCTTACATATATTAGATAATTTATTCATTAGAGGAAGAAAAATAATATATTTTTTAAAAAAGATAAAAAGATTATTAATCATTTGCTGAAAAGGAAAACTAGCCCGATATCTTGTAACGCCAAGATTAGAAATGGTAAAGAAGTCTCCAAAAATAATTGACCACTTTTTTTTTTTGTACTTGAATGAACTTTACGAAACTTTGCCTTTTTATTTTTTTTTTTGTTAGTTTAGAGGTAGCTTATGTATGCATACAAACGTGGCACCAGTGAAGGTTCTAGAGTATGTGCTAATTTTGTTTTATACTTAAACGTACCAGCTATAAATAATTATATTTTGTTTTTATTGAAAATAAATAGTTTAATTTGATTTTCAAAATTTTATATTTCTGAAATAGCCTTGGTGTGCAATGTCAGTGCTAATGTGAAATTAATTATGAAGTTGTAATTGTGATTGTTGGAAAATTAATTACAAAATTTTAAATTTTTTTTTCACAATGAAACTGACAAATCTCGTTGAAACATTAAGAACCCTAACTAATGTCTCCCTCTTCTTCATTGATTTAGGAAAAAAATAGGCAAAAAATTTCGAAGAGAACCTTCTTCATTGATAATTCGAAGAAAAGGAACCTAAATCACAAACTAAAACTTAATCAAGATATTCATCAGTGCCATGAAAACGATAATATTTAGAATCTGGAGATCTGTGCGAAATGAAGATGCACACGAAAACCCTATACAGATGGGTGGAGAAGAAACTGCACAATATTATATATTTTTCAAATAGTCAAAAGTGGTGAAAAACCACTTGATTACATTTACAGAAGATAATAAGCACAACAAAACACTTACATCAACCCCTTACATTAAAAAACAAAACAAAAAAGAAACTCCTTAGATTGCTAAGTAATGTACAACTCTTCTTTTTTGTCTTCTTCTTTTACTTTGGAAAACTTCATTTCTAATAGGACATATTTTGCAGTCAAACATTCATATTGATGAGAGTTTTGAGGAATCAAAGCCCTCAATTCTAGGTGGTGGTGCTTGAGTGTTTTGTCCAAGTAATTTTGGGTTTGCACATGAAACTGAAGTAGATGCACTGATTGACGTTGTTGTTGTTGATGATGATAAACCGTTGAATTGTTTTCCATAATTTACAAAGCGAACATCATGAATCAATGGATTCATCGGTCGGCTAGGCGGTGAACCATCAAAGAAAGGAGGAGATGCTGATGCTGATAGTATTGCACTTATAACATCCTGTTAAAATGAACATCAAATATTAAACATAAGTTATTTAACTACAATTCATCACACCGTCATTTGTATTGTAACTTTGAATCTTTACCTCTGTTCTGGCTTTTGAATCCATGACCTCATTACTGTTACACAAATGAAAAATCAGAATGTTAAACCATTTAACAATCTAGCTAAAAAAAAAAAAAGAGCTGAGCAAGAGAAAGCAAAATCACCTGAAGCGACGCTGAGTAACCCAATTTTCTCGACGAGATTCGGGAAAAAAAGTTCGAGACGCAAGATTATTGCCATAATTCATCGTCACAAATTAACCGGCCGGAAAACTATTCAATCGGCGGGGAGAACGGTGGTAGGAGCTGATGGGAAATGGAGAACTGTTGAAGGAAACATAAGAAATCTGACCCTATTAAATAATGGGAAAAACCACTACCTCCGTGTCACTTTTCGTTTTTAGTCTTCATAAAATAAATGTCATTTTGACTAAATAAAAATAATTTAATATAAAATTTCTTTATTACGTTTAATGACATAATTTATAATTATATGAGTATCAAAAAAAATTTAGATCAAAATTTTTATAAAGTATTATTTTATCTTAAATATCATATCAAGTCAAATAGTGCCACATAAAATTAAACGAAATATCCATTAGTAAATAAATAAATATTGATTCATATCTTTTTCTGGAATAACATTAATCCATTTGTTTTACTTACTAGTGAAGATTAGAGTTGATATTAACTTAATTGGAGCTAAGATATAGTGATTATTGTTTGAGAAAGTGTATTAGAAAAAAACAATGTATGAATTAACCTTGTTTGATAGGTATATATATTTTCTATGAATTAATTATATACATTCTATTATATATTGAAGAATGCATTACTAATAACATGAACTTTTATGTTTTATTAATAATAAAAATGTATAAGTATCACTCACATACATTAAATTAATTAAAGACATAACTATAAAGTAGAGTGTGGAGCTAGGGTGATTTTATATATATAAACATATGCAAGACTTCTATTTCTAATATATCATACTAAAGTAATAATATCAGCTTAATTAATATTATTATTATTATTAATAATAATAAATTATTCAGCAATTTTCTGAAACATCCTATCAAACTAACCGTAAGTTTCTTGTGTCAATGATGATTTTTTATTAAAGAAAAATGGAACACGTCATTTGTTTCTCATTCCATTATCAAATGTGAGTTTTTTTTTTTGTATGAAATTTTTACTTTTTTTAAAAGCCAATTACAATTTTAATGCGATAACAAGCAACCGTACAGTTGCCCATATCTTTTTACTACTCTAGTTGTGTGTGTGAGTATTAAAATTCGGAAGCGTGTAATTTTTTTGATTATAATAAAAAGTTATTAAGTTTGATTAATTCAAATTACCAAAATTAGAATTGGCGAAGGAAGTGATTTGTTATGAGTTAGAAATTGAACGGAAAACCCGAGGTATGTTCTTCGCTAATCACAATTGTCAATCTGGTACATCTGAATTCTGATTTTTTTGGGGGAAACATAAGGTGGATTTTTTTCATTGAGAAGAAATTAGATGCAGATATGGACAATGTGGACGGCAGGCGTTGTGCTGTAGAGATATTCAGCTTTCAATTTAAAGGTATAATTTCTTCATCTTCCTTTCTCATTGCTGATATACCTTAACTTGTAAAAGTATTAGGTGCTCCAATTCCTTAGATGGGCATTTAGGGTTTACGCTTCTGCTTCCCGGGATAACACTGAGAATCATGTACTCTTCGTCAATCTTGAGTTGTTCGCCGTTCATGTCATCATTATTATGAGTAGTTGTGGGGAGGACAATGTGGTTGATGACCGAGAAAAGGCAACTAAGGAAACAAACAAATGGTAGTTGGAAGCTAGAGGAAGCTCAAAATAGATAAAAGAAAGAATACATAAAGTTGACTCCTAAAAACTTGTCTCCACTGTGTCGGTTTAATACTCTGATGACAAAATAATCATCTAGAAACCTTTAAATCTATATCGTGTCGGGTGTACACAAGACACAATAGGGACGAGTTGGAGTGTTTAGTTGCAATGGACACTATGCACTCTCAAACTTGCCCGCAGAGGCCAAGTACGAATGTATGTTTATGTAGTGTGGTTCTTGATCAATAACTGGAAACAACCTCTTTATTTTCTGAAGGTAAGGGTAAGGATGCATATACACCACACTTCTCCCTAGACCCACTTGTGGGATTACACTTAGATTGTTGTTGTTGGTTCTTACTCAATAGACTGCAAATTTGTGTAATGTGTTACCTTTAGGATGCGTTTTGATATGGAGTTCTATGTCATGGATGTTTTACCCTAAAATATAATTTGTTTGAATCATTTTCTACTCTATGATTGAATATAGAGTTTGGTGATATATGGTAATTTTGCAAAGTGTATAAGATCCGACATGGGAATAGTGTTTCGACATAAATTTGAATATTGAAGGTTGATATAGAAAAAAAACCATTCATTGAAGTAAGAGACGTGGAGTAAGATTTAGGATATTTGTAAAGGAAAATTACTTCCACTAATAAGTGAGTGAAGTCATTTCCATTCTTCTGGTGGAAAATCGTGTGCAGAGAATATTTTCAACACTTAAAGATATATAAGTAAACAAAAAGGAATTTCTGTTTGAAGGGAAGTGCTTTCAGCCGTTTTAAACACACTGCCTCTTATAACCAGTTGGTAGATTTGACAAGTGTGCAGTTGGAGATTTTATGTATACAAATCTTAAGTTATACGAAGACAACAGAACAAGCTTACAGTGAAAGGTACATTCACAAAGATAATGTACATAAAACTACATCAAACAATTTTACCAAATCAATGCTTACTTTACAAGAATATACAAGCAACATACCTTATTTCACCTTTTCAGGAACGGAATGATGACGTACATAAATCTCCAACTTATGTTACGAGAATATGTGTACCAGGTATCCTTTCACCTTTTCAGGAACTGAATGATGATTGATGAGCAGAATTAATAGCTATCCGATCTTATGTAGATGGAAAAGCCAATTTTGCTGACGGGTTTTTTGGTTTGTTAAATCCAAAAATAAGGTTTTGCCTGAATTTTGAGAAAATGTGCCATTAATGTATTGACCACTAATTGACAGAAAAGGGAATGATCAGTGCTGAAATGCCCTTGAACTGCTAACAGTGGTCCAAAGTGAATTCACACTTTATGTACGTCATCTTTGCGAATGTACCTTCTACCGTAAGCTTGTTATAGCTTTTGGAAGCATTGCCAGTTGAGACTGCATATTCGACCTCTGTCGTTTACTGTAATGGAGGAATGAGCCAAAATGGGCGTGATACCCTACATGGAAGTAACGTGTTTCTTAGTTATCTTTTCTGCTTTTTCTTAGTGATTTCTTCTTCCATCTATGCATCAGGTGCCACATGTTGGATTGAAGATGGCGGAGATAAAGCTTATGCTCTTATTTCCTTTTTTCTAATGTTGTTGGAAACGTGTTGATGCCTTATTGCCTAATTTTCCTTGCTAAACCGTCAATTTTTTTAGCTTGTTTTATACTTTGTAGTGTAGCAAGTTATGACTTCTTCAAACTTTTCCTTTTCAAAATGAGCTCATAAAATAAATAGAAACAAAAATAGATGGAGCTAATGCGAGAATCTCGTATTGGTTGAACAGTTTAAGTAAACTGAAATTCAGCATAGGAATGACAGGATTACATAAGAAGAATTGAATTGGGATTTTAGTTTCCTTATTTAGCTATCAGCATTCTATTTTGATTATGAGACAGTTTCGTACTCATATGGGAAGGTGAAATGCTTGGTTCATAAGATTATAAGCTCCAAAATTTATTACATATTATCAGTAAAAGCAAGAAGGTTTGCTTGTTACAAAAGCATTTGAAGTCTCAGACAAGTTATCTTTTTGTAACAAAGTTTGTAATAACTATCCTTATCTGTAGGCATTGCATGGAAATTAGCATCTTTTGGTTATGGAGTCGTTGCAATGGAGTTTTTTTGGGCTTTCAGAAGGTCTTCATGGTTACATACTGGTTTTGACAAGCTGGTTGATGACGTCATTGAGCATTACTCGAAAGTTAAAGGTATGACTCAATTGGATAACCTTCTTCATCATTAAATGGATTCTTCTTAGTGACATGACGTCAGTCTCTTTTATTTTATTTAAAGAGAGTAGAAGAAAAAAACGGAGAAAACAAAGCAAAGGAAGACAAAGAAAAGATTGTTTTGTGCTTCAATTGAGTGGTGAAGTGAGTGTATATATAGTGAGGGGAGAGACTTAGTGCTTTTGGATTATATGCCTGCATGTATATCTTTCCTTGTTTTCCTATAGAGCAGCTGATACTAATGGTCAAATGAAGATGCTTTAGATCTGACTTATAAAGGGGCTTCGAGCCTTCGACCGTGTGTTAAACCCGAGTAGCGCTGTTAGTTTTTGTCTTCTGCTGAATTTGTGTAGTCTGATGCTACTTTTGGACCCTTCTGTAAATGTGAAGCGCCATCTTAGTACTGTTCATTTATGAAATTCTGAAGGCTTACAGATCAAAAGAAGTACCAAATTCTGACCAACAAATACTTGTGGCAGAACTGTATGAAACTAACAAGCTAATCTATATTAAGAGTTTCTTAGAATATTAGTCAAGTGTGTCCTCTTCATTATATGCCAAACAAACACTCCCACAGCTCATTTTCTTAGTCGTACTCTGACGGGGACAGAGTATAAGGGTATAGTCAACTGTATTGTTGGCAAGAGAAATTTGTCCCGAATCGGATATTAAGGTACCTGTTATCAACTTTTAGGTTTTATAATCTAATGTTACTACTTACTACTGAAGCATATAACTTTAAAATGAACAAAAAGTGATAGGGGGAAGCTCTCTGTCCATTTATAGCAAGTAGAGATTATCGGGGGTTAACCTACAAGTAAGATAATATGATCTTTCTTTTGGGAAAGAGACTTGTATGAATGGCAAAATGAGGTCCAGTTAATGTTTGTCATCTGAGTGACCTAATTAAGTAATGTCCGCGATCTTGTGAAGCATAGGGTATGACTGACCTTAATTAATCCTCCTGGTTGTTATTACCCTCGTTGAATCTTTATCCGTCGACTGCAGAGTGATATAGTAAATATAATATATCCATGTTTCATGCTGGAAATATCTGTGTCCTGCATTAGATAAAAATGTAAAATATTATCGAATGTAAATCAAGTTGCCAGTTCTCTGTGTAAATGTTGGTATTCTGACTAACATCAGGCCCGAAATCTCAAACATGATGACTTGGTATTGAATGTCATTGCATTTTCTTATTCTTCTTGACACTCTACTGGAGAAAAAATTGATAGATAATAGTTGGTTGCAGAAAAGCCAGAGTTCTGTAATCTACAAGCTTCCTATTTGAGGAATCCATGGGTGGAGCAATAGCTTTGAAGGTGCACCAGAAGCAACCTGATGCTTGGAACGGTACTGTTCTTCTTGCGCCTCTGTGCAAAGTATACCTCTGGAAATGCTTCTCAATTCTTACTGATGCCTCTGATTTTGATAGAGTGATGACTGGTTTGTCATACAGATTGCAGATAGCATAGTTCCACCATGGTTAGTTACACAAATTTTAATTGGCGTCGCAAAATTTCTTCCAACAATGAAATTACATATAGTCCGGACACAGGATTTAGGAGAGTCTGCAGTCAGAGATGCAAAGAAGAAAGAACATGTACGTATCTCTTTGTTTTTTGTAATAAATCAGCTCGGAAAAGTAATAGGTTTTAGGAAATCAGTAAAGTGATGGTTACAGAGTATTAGAGGCTAATAGTGCTTGTGTCAAGAATGCTTCCTTTACCTATCTCAATTGCATTAAGTGATGTTGAATAGTTTCTAGTAGGACAACCTTGAGTGGTTGAGCATCATAATTAGATACGCAGATACATCCTGCCCAATTTCTCATATAAGAGGTAACCTATTTCTTCTGTGTGCAGGCTGCGTATAATGTGTAACATAAGCCCTGTTCACTGACCGCTCTGGAGTTACTGAATGCTACAAAAGAGATAGAGGGACTACTAAAAAAACCGTGTACGTGTTTCAACTTTCTCTTGAATTTGTGTACACCGTGTTAACTGTTTAAAGTTTGATATGTGAATATTTACCCTTCGAGGTGGCCCAATGGTTTGAGCTTGAGACTTCCATATAGGAGGCCTCACGTTCAAAACCCCTTGCTAGCGAAAACAAGGGGTTTGCCTTCTGGGTTGAGCTTGTTACACTAGACTTGCCTAGTGGGTTATCTCTCCTATGTGGTTTGTGAACTATTGCATAGAAGCAGGGTGAAGTGCACCCAAAGGCTAGCGACTGCGGGTTTCCTTTGTCATAAGAAAAAAGGGTTGATATGTCACCATTCCCTTGTCATAGAAATGCTGACATTAAGATAAATATGTATATGTTCATGCATAATTAGAAAGCTAAGAAACTATTACATTTGACATGATTGCAAGTAGCATATATAGAGGAGAAGTTGTGACCATGTATTAGACCACCAAATGCACCCTCTTTAAATATGATAATATAATGATTGAAGGTGATTAAGTGGAGGTAGACTTAAAATCACTTTGAGGGAAGCACATTTTATAATATTATCCAATGAAAATAAAAAGATCAATATATTAACCCGTTTGTCCATGCGATATGGTATCATGATATGGAAGTGTAGATACATATCAAAAGTGTATTAATATATAAAATAAGTTCTTCAGATACGTTTACCAAAAAAGAGGGATAATTCACTATCCATGTTCAAAGCCCCTCTAATTTCCCTGGGTAATTGATCCAGTGAATTCTTTTTTGTCCTTATATTCAAGGCTGGCTTAGTTGAGTTGATAATCCATTCTACTAACAATTTTGAGTCCAATTCCACTTGTAACTCTGTGACTCCATTTGTTTCACACCATTCTAAACCAATCTCAAGAGCTAAATGATTCAGCCATTTTATTGGTATTGATACCAAAAGATATTCCATAAGCCACTTTCATGAAGCCATGATTCATGATTATGCACATCAGTTCACATTGCATAAAGGGATTTATGTTCTAGAACTTCCATAGTTTTACCCTTCGGGGTGGCCCAGTGGTTTGAGCTTGGGAAATTCATGTTGAAGGTCTCAAGTTCGAAACCCCTTGCCAGCGAAAGCAAGGGGTTTGCTTTCTGGGTCGAGCTCATCGCACCAGACTTGCCTAGTGCGGGTTACCTCTCCTATGTGGTTTGTGAGCTATTGCATAGGAGCAGGGTTTACCTTGTGCGCATCTAAAGAGCAGCGGCTGCGGGTTTTTCTTGTCATAAAAAAAAATAAAATAGCTCATAGTATTTAACACGTAACCCCTAAGAGTAAAAAGGATAAAAGACCTTCTTTTTACATTGTTGGTGCACAAAAGTTAATTAAGCACGGTAAAGACAGGGTCGTCTTAACAATTAGGCCGCTAGAGTCAACACTTGGTATGGCCCCCCCCATTTATTTTGTTTAAAATACTAATATTTATAAAACAATGTATCTGTACTTTTATTTTTATTTTATTTTATTTTTAAAAAAACCATGTAAGAAGTATAAACAAAATTTTTTGAAAAAAAATCGTTAGTTGTCGACTTTTCCCACTTTTTTAATGGAATGAAACATTTTTTTGGGAATAATAAATGATTATTAATATTTTTAGTTCATAAGTATATATTCTTGTTTTAGTTATTATTAGAATTATTCAATTTAAATATGTCAACTAAAAAATATGATTTCGATTTGACAAAAAGAGAGAAAAAGAGAAAACTTGGAAGAATTAAATAAGTTTCAAAAAGGAGTCCTTCTTAGATTTTTAACAAATAATAAAAATAAAAGTATTTCACATAAAATAATGTTAACAATTTCAGTAAATGATGCCTCCGCGAAATAAGCTTTTCGAAACTAAAATTGATAAAATCTTATCTATGATCACTAATGTCTCAAGAAATATTGAATGAATTAACTATATTATTAATTGAAAAGGAATTACTAAAACAATTCGATTATAAAATATTAATTAATAACCTTGCATCTAAAAAGGCTAGAAAAGTAGAGTTTAAACAAGAGTATATATGATGATTTTTTCTAAAAAAAGTTTTTTTTTTAAAAAATACTAGTGCCCCTCTTCAAGATTTGGAATGCCCCCAATCTTATTGAGTCGGCCGTGTGTTTTTAGATAATTGTGTAATTTTTTCGACATGGTTGGTGTGCGCATTACGCACCATTTAAGAATAAATAATACATTTTTTTGACACTATTAATCAATTAAAAACAAATTTTGAATTGCTACATAAAATTTTTTGACACAATTGTTGCACAAAAGTTAATTAAACACTACTTTTAAATAGCTTCTTTATTATTATTTTTTTGACACGATTGTTTCACAAAAGTTGATCAAACACTGGTTTTAAATAGCTAATTTAGAGTTTAAAATCCTACATGTACAATAATGTGTCTTCACTGAAGGTTTTAGAGTACTAAAGTGTTTCATTTTTTTGTTTTATACTTGACATACAAGTTAAGAGATTATCATAGTTTTTTTATATTTGAGGATGAAGTTGAAAGTAGTTCAATTCTGTATTAAAATAAGTTCAATTTTTTCTCAAACGGGAAACTAACACATGGTAATTGGTATTGAATCTTATAATGCCAAGATGATAAAATGCAAACATAAAATACCAACCACTTTTTCACCTGGATTAACTTTACAATGTGAAAGCTTGCTTTTTATTTGTTTGTATTTTGCTAAATTAAAGGTTAAAGATTTTGCACGCACAATACACTTGAAAGAGTGATTTCAATTAACTTCTCTTCATTTCCAAGATAAAATTCAAAAAACATAAAATTAAAATTCATACAAACATTTTCATAACTAGTATCCCCTATTTCACCCAAATTGTTTATAAATCCGAGTTTCTCGTAATTCTTTATATCCAATAGCGAAATTTCTCTTTCGAGTTTCCAGCTGAAGTACTTTTTTTCAATTTTCTCTTCATTTCTTCCTCAACATTTTCTATCACTACTTTCACCTTTTTAATAACTATATATTTTTTGACACAATTGTTGCACAAAAGTTTATCAAAGACTGTTTTTAAATAGCTACATTATTTTATTGACACAATTATTGCACAAAAATTAATATAATACTGCTATTAAATAGCTAATTTAGAGGTTAAAAGCACAGAGGCTCAATAATTGTGTCTTGAATGAAGGTTTTAAAGTACTAAAAGTGCGTGTCAATTTTGTTTTATACTTAACATACAAGTTAACAGATTATTACAGTTTATTTATATTTGAGGATGAAGTTGAAAGTAGTTTAGTTATGTGGTTCTCTATTAACATTACGTCAATCTTTCTTATTGTATTTTATACAGTAGAAAAAAAAAGGGAGAAAACAAAGCAAAGGAAGCAAAAAAAAGATTGTTTTGTGCTTCAATTGAGTCGTAAAGTGAGTGTATAAATAGTGAGGGAAGCAAATTAGTATGTTTGGATTATATGCGTGCATGCATGACTCAACACATAATCACACACTATTAACAAGGTGTTCTTTTCCTCACAATTAAAAATAGTTCAATTTTTTTCTTCTCAAATAGGTCATTATATTTGCTTGAAGGGAAACCAACACATGGTAATTGGAATTGAATCTTGTAACCAAGATGATAAAATGCTAACGAAAAATACCAACCTCTTTTTTTTTTTTACCTAGATTAACTTTACAATGTGAAAGTTTGATTTTTAATTTGTTGGTATTTTGCTAATTTAGAGGTTAAAGATTTTGCATGCACAATACACTTGAAAGAGTGATTTCAATTAACTTCTTTTCATCTTCTGTAAAGAAATAAAATTAAAATTAAAATTCATACCAACATTTTCAGAACAAGTATCCCCTAGTTCGCTCAAATCGTTTATAAATCCGTGTTCCCTGTAATTCTTTATATCCTATAGTGGAATTTGCTCTTTTGAGTTTCTGATTAAAGTAATTTTTTTTTTCAATTTTCTCCTTTTTTTCCTCCTCAACATTTTCAATTTCTACTTTCACCTTTAAATAACTGTATAAGTTTTGACACGATTGTTGCACAAAAGTTAATTAAACACTACTTTGAAATAGCTACATTACTTTTTTTGACACGATTGTTGCACAAACGTTAATCAACACTACTTTGAAACAGCTACATTGTTTTTTTTACACGATTGTTGTACAAAAGTTTTTAAACACTCGTTTAAATAGCCCGAGGTTAAAATCTTACATGCTTAATACATGTGTTTTCAACGAAGGTTTAGAGTACTAAAAGTGTGCCAGTTTTAATTTATACTTAACATACAAGTTAAGAGATTATTACAGTTTGTTTATATTTGAGGATAAAATTGAAAGTAGTTCAATATTGTGGTTCTGTTTTAACATTAGGTCAATCTTTATTATTTTATTTTATAGAGAGTAGAAGAAAAAAGGGAGAAAGCAAAGAATAGGAAGAAAAAAGAAAAGATTTTTTGTGCTAAATTTGAGTGGTGAAGTTAGTGTATAAATAGTGCGGAAAGCAACTTAGTATTTTTCAATTATGTCTGCATGCATGACTCGGTGCATAACCACACACTATTAACAAGGTGGTTTATTTCCCATTATATAGTTCAATTTTTATTTTCAAACATGTCATTAAATATGCTTGTAGGAAAACCAACACATGGTAATTGGTATTGAATCTTGTACGCCAAGATGATAAAATGCCAACAAATAATACCAATCACCTTTTCACCTTGATTGACTTTATAATATGAAAGATTGCTATTTATTTGTTGGTGTTATCTTAAATAAGAGGTTAAAGATTCTTTACGCACAATACACCTGAAAGAGTGATTTCTATTAACTAATCTTCATTTCTAGGATAAAAGTCAAAAAACATAAAATTAAAATTTATACCAACCTTTTCATAACAAATATTTCCTAGTTCACCCAAATTGTTTATTAATCCGAGTTCTTCATAATTCTTTACATCAAATAGCGAAATTTATCTTCCGAGTTTTCAAATGAAGTACTTTTTTTTCAATTTTCTCTTCATTTCCTCAATATTTTCAATCACTACTTTCACCTTTTGAATAACTATATATTTTTTGATACAATTGTTGCACAAAAGTTAATTAAACACTGTTTTAAATAACTACATTATTTTTTTGACACAATTATTGCACAAAAGCTAATTTAATATTG
The DNA here is from genome assembly GCF_001406875.1 of Solanum pennellii. Classification (NCBI taxonomy): domain Eukaryota; kingdom Viridiplantae; phylum Streptophyta; class Magnoliopsida; order Solanales; family Solanaceae; genus Solanum; species Solanum pennellii. The sequence continues at coordinate 52,812,208 of NC_028638.1, forward strand.
CTTTTAAATAGCTAATTTAGAGGTTAAAAGCATACATGCTCAATAAACGTGTCTTGGATGAATGTTATAAAGTACTAAAATGTGTGTCAGTCTTATTTGTACTTGAATAACAAATTAAGAGATTATTACAATTTGTTTATATTTAAGGATGAAGTTAGAAGTAGTTTAATTTTGTGGTTCTCTATTAACATTATGTCAATATTTTTATAGATAGTAGAAGAAAAAAGGGGAAAACAAAGTAAAGGAAGAAAAAAAGAAGATTGTTTTGTGCTTTAATTGAGTGGTGAAGTGAGCATATAAATAGTGAGGGAAGCAACTTAATATTTTTGGATTATATGTGTGCATGAATGACTCTACACACAATCACATAGTATTAACAAAGTGATTTTTTCCTCACTCTATTAGAAATAGTTCTTTTTTTTTTTTTAAATCGGTCATTAAATTTGTTTGAAGGGAAACCAACACATCGTAGTTGGTATTGATTCTTGTAATACCTTGATGATAAAAGGTAAACGAAAAATAACAACCACTTTTTTTCACTTGGATTAACTTTAAAATGTGAAAGTTTGCTTTTTATTTTTAGAAAAATGCACAAGTATCTCCTCAATATATGCCTGAAATTTCAGAGATACACTTATACTATACTAATGTCCTATTACCCCCTGAACTTATTTTATAAGTAATTTTCTATCCCTTTTCAGCCTACGTGCTTAAAAAAACACAACCAGCGTTGGGCCTACAAGATAGTGCCGCGTAGACCAAAAAGGGGTAGAAAATTATTAATAAAATAAGTTCAGAGGGGGTAAGAGGACCTTAGTATAGTATAAGTGTTTCTCTGAGATTTCGGGCATAGGTTGGGAGGGTACTTGTTCATTATCCCTTTATTTTTTGGTGTTTTGCTAATTTAGAGGTTAAAGATTTTGCATGCACAATACACTTGAAAGAGTGATTCAATGAACTTTTCTTCATCTTCAAGAAAAATTAAAATTCATACCACCATTTTCATAACTAGCATCCCCTAGTTCGCTCAAATGGTTTACAAATCTGAATTACTCGTAATTCTTTATATCTTATAGTGTAATTTCCTCTTTCGAGTTTCGGACTAAAGTATGTTTTTTCCAATTTTCTCTTTTTTTCCTCCTCGACATTTTCAATGCTTTCACCTTTTAAATTACTATATAAGTTTTGACACGATTGTTGCACAAAAGTTAACTAAACACTACTTTGAAATAACTACATTATTCTTGTTGACACAATCTTTGCACAAATATTAATTAAACACTATTTTAAAATAGCTACATTATTATTATTTTGACATGATTGTTGCACAAAAGCTGATTAAACACTGATTTAAATAGCTCGAGGTTAAAATCTTAAAAGCTTAATAAATGTTTCTTCAACGAATCTTTTAGAGTACTAAAAATATGTCAATTTTGTTTTATACTCTACATACAAGTTAAGAGATTACTACAGTTTATTTATATTTGAGGATGAAGTTGAAAGTAGTTAAGTTTTGTGGTTCTCTATTAAAATTATGTCAATCTTTTTTATTTTATAGAGATTAGAAGAAAAAAAGGGAGAAAGCAAAGGAAAGGAAGGAAAAAGAAGATTTTTGTGCTTCAATTGAGTGGTGAAGTGAGTGTACAAATAGTCAAAGAAGCAACTTAGTATTTTTGGATTATATGCCGCATGCATGAGTCAACACATAATCACACTATTAACAAGGTGGTTTATTTCCCACTTTATTGAAAATAATTCAATTTTTTGTTCAAACATGCCATTAAATTTGCTTGTAGGGTAACCAAAACGTGATAATTGATATTGAATCTTGTAACCCAAGATGATAAAATGCAAACAAAAACTACCAACCATTTTTTCACCTTGATTAACTTTACAATGTGAAAATTTGCTTTTTATATTTTGGTGCTTTTCTAATATAGGGGTTAAAAATTCTGCACGCACAATACACCTGAAAGAGTGATTTCGGTTAACATTTGTTCATCTTTAGAAGAAAAGTCAAAAAACATAAAATTAAAATTCATACCAACATTTTCATAACTAGTATCCCCTAGTTCACCCAAATTGTTTATAAATTTGAGTTCCTCGTAATTCTTTATATCGAATAGCGGAATTTCCTCTTTCGAGTTTTCATTTGATGTACTTTTTTCAATTTTCTCTTTATTTCCTCAACATTTTCAATCTCTACTTTCAACTTTTAAACAATTATATATTTTTGACACGGTTGTTGCACAAAAGTTAAATAAACCATGTTTATAAATAGGCACATTGTATTTTTGACACAATTATTGCACAAAAGTTAATTTAATATTTCTTTTAAATATCGAATTTAGTGGCTTAAATCCTACATGCTCAATAAATGTGTCTTGAATGAAGATTTTAGAGTACTAAAAGTGTTTGTCAGTTTTGTTTTATACTCAACATACAAATTGAAAGATTATTATTGTTCACTTATAATTAAGGATGAAGTTGACAGTAGTTAAGTTTTGTGGTTCTCTATTAACATTTTTTTTATAATGAGTAGAAGAAAAAAAGGGAGAAAGCAATGCAAAGGAAGAAAAAAAAAAGATTGTTTTGTACTTCAATTGAGTGGTGAAACGAATGTATAAATGGTGAGGGAAGCAAATTAGTATTTTTGGATCATATGCGTGCACGCATGTCTCAACACATAATCACACACTTTTAACAAAGTGATTTTTTTCACTATATTAAAAATAGTTCGATATTTTTTTTTAAATAGGTCATTAAATTTTGCTTGAAGGAGGAACTAACCCATGGCAATTCGTATAGAATCTTGTAACACCAACATGATAAAATGCAAATAAAAAAGACAAACCACTTTTTTCACTTGGATGAACTTTACAATGTGAAAGTTTGCTTTTTATTTATTAATGATTTACTGATTTTGAGGTTAAAAACTTTGAACGTACAATGTACCTGAAAGAGTGATTTAATTAACTTATCTTCATCTTCAGGAAAAAAAATCAAAAAAACATAAAATTAAAATCTATACCAACATTTTCATAACTTGTATCTCCTAGTTTGCCCAAATTATTTATAAATTCGAGATCCTCGTAATTCGTTATATTCAGTATCAAAATTTTTTCTATCGAGTTTCTAACTGAATTTTTTTTTTTTTTTACAATTTTCTCTTCTTTTTCTCCTTAACGATTTCAATCTCTACTTTCACCTTTTAAATAACTATATAATTTTTTGCACGATTATTGCACAAAAGTTAATTAAATTTTTCATATTAAATAGCTACATTATTTTTGACACAATTATTGTACAAAAGTTAATTTAATACTGCTTTTAAATAGCTAATATAGAGGTTCAAAGCCTATATGCTCAATAAATGCATCTTGAATAAAAGTTTTAGATTACTAATAGTGTGTATCAATTTTGTTTTATATTTAACATACAAATTATGAGATAATTATAGTTTATTTATATTTGAGGATGAAGTTGAAAGTAGTTCAAGTTTGTGGTTTTTTATTAACATTACGCTATTTTTTTTTTAATTTCATAAAGAGTAGAAGAAAAAAGGGGGAGAAAAAGAAAAAAAGGAAGAAAAAAGAGATTGTTTTGTGCTTAAATTGAGTGGTGAAGTTAGTGTATGTATAGTGAGGAAAACAACTTCATATTTTTGGATTGTATGCTGGCATGCATGACTCAGCACATAATCACAGACTATTAACAAGATGTTTTTTTTTCATTATATTAAAAATTGTTCAATTCTTTTTTAAATAGGTCATTAAATATACCTGAAGAAGAACCTAACACATGGTAATTGGTATTGAATCTTGTAATGCCAAGATGATAAAATGCCAACAAAAAATGTCAACCACTTTTTCATTTTGATTAACTTTACAATATGAAAGATTGCTATTTATTTGTTGGTGTTATCTTAAATAAGAGGTTAAAGATTCTGCACACACAATACATCTGAAAGAGTGATTTCAATTAACTTCTCTTCATCTCCTGGATAAAAGTCAAAAAACATAAAATTAAAATTTATACATTTATAACTAATATTTCCTAGTTCACCCAAATTGTTTATTAATCTGGGTTCCTCATAATTCTTTACATCAAATAGCGAAATTTATCTTTCGAGTTTCTAAATGAAGTATTTCTTTTCAATTTTCTCTTTATTTCCTACTAAATATTTTCAATCACTACTTTCACCTTTTGAATAACTGTATATTTTTTGATATAATTGTTGCACAAAAGTTAATTAAACACAGTCTTAAATAACTATATTATTTTTTTTACACAATTATTGCACAAAAGTTAATTTAATATTGCTTTTAAATAGCTAATTTAGAGGTTAAAAGCATACATGCTCAATAAACGTGTCTTGGATGAATGTTTTAAAGTACTAAAAATGTGTTTCAGTTTTTTTTGTACTTAAATAACAAGTTAAGAGATTATTGCAGTTTGTTTATATTTAAGGATGAAGTTTAAAAGTAGTTAAATTCTGTGGTTCTCTATTAATATTACGTTAATATTTTTTATTTTATTTTATAGAGAGTAGTAGAAATAAGGGAGAAAACAAAGTAAAGGAAGAAATAAAGAAGATTATTTTGTGCTTCAATTGAGTGGTCAAGTGAGTGTATAAATAGTGAAGGACGCAACTTAATATTTTTGGATTATATGCGTGCATGCATGACTCTACACACAATCACATAGTATTAACAAGTGATTTTTCCTCACTCTATTAGAAATAGTTCAATTTTTTTTTTCTAATCGGTCATTAAATTTGTTTAAAGGGAAACCAACACATGGTAATTGGTATTGATTTTTGCAATACCTTGATGATAAAAGGTAAACGAAAAATATCAACCACTTTTTTTCACTTGGATTAACTTTAAAATGTGAAAGTTTGCTTTTTATTTTTTGGTGTTTTGCTAATCTAGAGGTTAAAGATTTTGCACGCACAATACACTTGAAAGAGTGATTTTAATTAACTTCTCTTCAACTTCATAAAAAAATCAAAAAACATAAAATTTAAATTCATACCACCATTTTCATAACTAGCATCCCTTAGTTTGCACAAATGGTTCACAAATCTGAGTTACTTGTAATTCTTTATATCTTATAGTGTAATTTCCTCTTTCGAGTTTCTGACTAAAGGATGTTTTTTCCAATTTTCTCTTTTTTCCCCCTCGACATTTTCAATTTCTACTTTCACCTATTAAATTACTATATAAGTTTTGACACGATTGTTGCACAAAAGTTAATTAAACACTACTTTGAAATAAATACATTATTTTTGTTGACACAATGTTTGCACAAATGTTAATTAAACACTACTTTGAAATAGCTACATTATTTTTTTTAACACGATTGTTGCACAAAAGCTAATAAACACTGGTTTAAATAGCTTGAGGTTAAAATCTTACAAGCTTGATAAATGTTTCTTCAACGAATCTTTTAGAGTACTAAAACTATGTCAGTTTTGTTTTATATTCTACATACAAGTTGAGAGATTATTACAGTTTATTTATATTTGAGGATGAAATTGAAAGTAGTTAAGTTTTGTGGTTCTCTATTAACATTACATCAATCTTTTTTATTTTATTTTATAGGGAGTAGAAGAAAAAAAGGGAGAAAACAAAGGAAAGGAAGAACAAATAAAAGATTTTTTGTGCTTCAATTGAGTGATGAAGTGAGCGTATAAATAGTCAAAGAAGCAACTTAGTATTTTTGGATTATATACCCGCATGCATGAGTCAATACTTAATCACACACTATTAACAAGGTGGTTTATTTCCTACTTTATTGAAAATAATTCAATTTTTTGTTCAAACATGCCATTAAATTTGCTTGTAGGGTAACCAAAACGTGATAATTGATGTTGAATCTTGTAACCCAAGATGATAAAATGCAAACAAAAACTACCAACCACTTTTTCACCTTGATTAACTTTACAATGTGAAAATTTGCCTTTTATTTTTTGGTGTTTTTCTAATTTATGGGTTAAAAATTCTGCACGCAAAATACACCTGAAAGAGTGATTTCGATTAACATCTCTTCGTCTTTAGGAGAAAAGTCAAAAAACATAATATGAAAATTCATACCAACATTTTCATAACTAGTATTCCCTAGTTCACCCAAATTATTTATAAATTCGAGTTCCTCGTAATTCTTTATATCGAATAGCGGAATTTCCTCTTTCGGGTTTCCATTTGATGTACTTATTTTCAATTTTCTCTTTGTTTCCTCCTCAACATTTTCAATCTCTACTTCCAACTTTAAATAACTATATATTTTTGACACGATTGTTGCACAAAAGTTAAATAAACCCTGTTTATAAACAAGTACATTATTTTTTTGACACAATTATTGCACAAAAGTTAATTTAATATTGCTTTTAAATATCTAATTGAGTGGCTTAAAGCCTACATGCTCAATAAATGTGTCCTGAATGAAGGTTTTAGAGTACTAAAAGTGTGTGTCAGTTTTGTTTTATACTTAACATACAAACTAAAAGATTATTATAGTTCGCTTATATTTAAGATGAAGTTGAAAGTAGTTAAGTTTTGTGGTTCTCTATTAACATTACGTCAATCTTTTTTTGTGTTATAGTAAGTAAAAGCAAAAAAGGGAGAAAGCAAGCAAAGGAAGAAAAAGAAAAAATTGTTTTGTACTTCAATTGGGTGGTGAAACGAATGTATAAATAGTGAGGTAAGCAAATTAGTATTTTTGGATCATATGCGTGCACGCATGATTCAACACATAATCACACACTTTTAAAAGGGTGATTTTTTTGAGTCCGAAATTCAAAGGGTACAAAATATTAACAAAAATTCCAAAACGGTATATAAAATTTTATATTAACCAAAACGGTAAAATCGATGCCGGTGCAGCGATTTACTTTACCTGAAAAAGTAAAATCGCTGCTGCGGCAGCGATTTTGCAAAAAAAAATTTTTTTAATAAAAAAATGAAATCGCTGCCCAAGCAGCGATTTCAAAATTTTTCTTCTTACAAATCGCTGCCTCAGCAGCGATTTGATATTATTTTTTAATTTTCTTTTTTTTTTTTAAATAAGGTATATCGCTGCACTGGCAGCGATTTATAGAAAAAAAAATTTTTATAAAAAAAAATCGCTGCCAGTGCAGCGATTTATAAAAAAAAATAAAAAATATTTCTAATATAAATCGCTGCCTTAGCAGCGATTTATAAAAAAAAAAAAAGTTCGATATAAATCGCTGCCAGTGCAGCGATTTACGAAAAAAAAAAATTTTTTTTTGTAAATCGCTGATCAAAAAAAAATTTTTTTTTTTTTAAAAAAAAAAAA
>NC_028638.1:52820307-52829790 GCF_001406875.1 Solanum pennellii
TTTTTTTTTTTTTTATAAATCGCTGCTAAGGCAGCGATTTATATTAGAAATATTTTTTTTTTTTTTATAAATCGCTGCACTGGCAGCGATTTTAAAAAAAAAAAAAAAATTTCTATAAATCGCTGCCAGTGCAGCGATATACCTTATTTAAAAAAAAAAAGAAAATTAAAAAATAATATCAAATCGCTGCTGAGGCAGCGATTTGTAAGAAGAAAAATTTTGAAATCGCTGCTTGGGCAGCGTTTTCATTTTTTTATTAAAAAAAAATTTTTTTTGCAAAATCGCTGCCGCAGCAGCGATTTTGCTTTTTCAGGTAAAGTAAATCGCTGCACCGGCAGCGATTTTACCGTTTTGGTTAATATAAAATTTTATATACCGTTTTGAAATTTTTGTTAATATTTTGTACCCTTTGAGTTTCGGACTCGATTTTTTTTCCACTATATTAAAAATAGTGCTATATATTTTTTTCAAATAGGTCACTAAATTTTGCTTGAAGGGGAACTAACCCATGGCAATTCGTATAGAATCTTGTAACGCCAACATGATAAAATGCAAACAAAGAATACGAACCACTTTTTTTCACTTGGATGAACTTTACAATGTGAAAGTTTGCTTTTTATTTTTTAGTGATTTACTGATTTTGATGTTAAAAACTCTGCACGCACAATGCACCTGAAAGAGTGATTTCAATTAACTTCTCTTTATCTTCAGAAAAAAAAAATCAAAAAACATAAAATTAAAATCCATACCAACATTTTCATAACTAGTATCCCCTAGTTTGCCCAAATCGTTTATAAATCCAAGTTCCTCGTAATTCGTTATATTCAATATCGAAATATTCTCTATCGAGTTTCTAACTGAAGTATTTTTTTTACAATTTTCTCTTCTTTTTCTCCTCGACGATTTCAATCTCTACTTTCACCTTTGAAGTAATTATAGAATATTTTGCACGATTATTGCACAAAAGTTAACTAAACTTTTTATATTAAATAGCTACGTTATTTTTTGACACAATCATTGTACAAAAGTTAATTTAATACTGCTTTTGAATAGCTAATATAGAGGTTAAAAGCCTACATGCTCAAATAAACGCGTCTTGAATGAAGGTTTTAGAGTACTAATAGTGTGTGTCAATTTTGTTTTATATTTAACATACAAATTATGAGATAATTATAGTTTGTTTATTTTTGAGGATGAAGTTGAAAGTAGTTCAAGTTTGTGGTTCTTTATTAACATTACGTTGTTGTTTTTTAAATTTTATTTCATAGAGAGTAGAAGAAAAAGGGGAGAAAAAGAAACAAAGGAAGAAAGAAAGAGATTGTTTTGTGCTTCAATTGAGTGGTGAAGTGAGTGTATGTATAGTGAGGAAAACAACTTCATATTTTTGGATTGTATGCCGGCATGCATGACTCAACACATAATCACAGACTATTAACAAGATGGTTTTTTTTCATTATATTAAAAATAGTTCAAATTCTTCTTTTAAATAGGTCATTAAATATGCCTGAAGAAGAACCAACAGATGGTAATTGGTATTGAATCTTGTAATGCCAAGATGATAAAATGCCAACAAAAAATGCCAACCACTTTTTCACCTCGATTAACTTTACAATATGTAAGTTTGCTTTTTATATTTTGGTGTTTTGCTATTTAGGGGTTAAAGATTCTGCACGTACAATACACCTGAAAGATTGATTTCAATTAACTTCTCTTCATCTTCAGGAGGAAAGTCAAGAAACATAAGATTAAAATTCATACCAACATTTTCATAAATAGTATCTCCTAGTTCACTCAAATTGTTTATAAATCCGAGTTCCTCGTAATTCTTTAAATGAATAGAGGAATTTCCTCTTTCGAGTTTCCATCTGACGTACTTTTTTTATTGTTACTTTATTTCCTCCTCAACAATTTCAATCTCTACTTTCACCTGTTAATTAACTATATATTTTTTACACGATTATTGTACAAAAATTAATTACACTGTCTATAAATAGGTACATTATTTTTTTGACACAATTATTGCACAAAAGTTACAATGCTTTTAAATATTTAATTTAGAGGTTTAAAGCCTACATGCTCAATAGATGTGTCTTGAATGAATGTTTTAGAGTACTAAAAGTGTGTGTCGATTTTGTTTTATACTTAACATACAAGTCAGTAAGATTATTATACATTGTTTATATTTAAAGATGAAGTTGAAAATAGTTAAATTTTGTGGTTCTTTACTAACATTAGGTCAATCTATTTTATTTTATTTATAGTGAGTAGAAGAAAAAAAGGGAGAAAACAATGCAAAGGAAGAAAAAGAAATGATTGTTTTTTACTTCAATTGAGTGTTGAAGCGATTGTATAAATAGTGAGGGAAACAACTTAATATTCTTGGATCATATGTGTGCAACGCATAATCACACACTTTTAACAGGATGATTTTTTCCCCACTATATTAAAAATAGTTCAATATTTTTTTCAAATAGGTCATTAAATTTTGTTTGAAGGGAAACCAACACATGGTAATTGGTATAGAATCTTGTAACGTCAACATGATTAAATGCAAACAAAAAAATACGAACCATTTTTTTTTCTATTGGATGAACTTTACAATGTGAAAATTTGCTTTTTATTTTTTAGTGATACTGATTTTGAAGTTAAAAATTATGCACCCACAATGTACCTAAAAGAGTGTTCAATTAACTTCTCTTCATCTTCAAGAAAAAAGTAAAAAAACACAAAATTAAAATTCATATCAGCATTTTCATAACTAGTATCCCCTAGTTCGCCCAAATCGTTTATAAATTCGAGTTTCTCATAATTCGTTATATCCAATACCGGAATTTTCTCTATTGAGTTTCTAACTAGAGTATTTATTTTTTCAATTTTATCTTCTTTTTCTCCTCAATGTTTCAATCTCTACTTTCACCTTTTTATAACTATTTTTGAAACGATTGTTGCACAAAGATTAATTAAATTTTGTTATTGAATAGCTACATTATTTTTCTAACACAATTATTGCACAGAAGTTATTTAATACTGCTTTTAAATAGCTAATATATAGGCTAAAAACCTACATGCTCAATAAATGTGTCTTGAATGAAGGTTTTAGAGTACTAAAAGTGTGTGTCAATTTTGTTTTATATTTAACATACAAATTAAGAGATAATCATAATTTATTTATATTTGAGGATAAAGTTAAAAGCAGTTCACATTTATGTTTCTTTAAAATATTACATCGATTTTTTTAATTTTATTTCATAGAGAGTAGAAAAAAAAGGGAGAAAACAAAACAAAGGAAGAAAAGAAAAAGAGATTGTTTTGTGCTTCAATTGATTGGTGAAATGAGTGTATACATAGTGAGGAAAACAACTTTGTATTTTTGATTGTATGCCTACATGCATGACTCAACACATAATGACACACTATTAACAAGATTTTTTTTTCTCACTATGTTAAAAATAGTTCAATTCTTTTTTTCAAATAGGACATTAAATTTACTTGAAGGGAACCAACACATGGTAATCGGTATTGAATCTTGTAACGCCAAGATGATAAAATGCAAACAAAAATACCAACTATTTTTTTCACCTGGATTAACTTTATAATGTGAAAGTTTATTTTTTTATTTTTTGGTGTTTTGCTAACGTAAAGGTTAAAGATTCTACAGACACGATACACCTGGAAGAGTGATTTCAATTAACTTCTTTTCATCTTCGGGAAAAAAGTCAAAAAACATAAAACTAAATTCATACCAACATTTTCACAACTAGTATCCCGTAGTTCGCTCAAATAGTTTATAAATCCAAGTTCATCGTAATTCTTTATATTTTATAGTGGAATTTCCTCTTTCGAGTTTTCAATTGAAGTAATTTCTTTTTTAATTTTCTCTTCCTTTCCTCCTCAACATTTTCAATTACTATTTAACCTTATAAATAACTATATAAATTTTTACACGATTATTGCAAAAAAAGTTATTTAAATAGTGCTTTGAAATAGCTACATTTTTTTGAAATCGTTTGTTGCACAAAAGTTAATTAAACACTGCTTTGAAATAGCTAAATTGTTTGTTTTGACACGATTATTGCACAAAAGTCAATTAACATTATGTCAATCTTTTTATTTTATATCATAGAGAGTAGAACAAAAAAAGGGAAAAAGCAAAGCGGCATAAGAAAAGAAAAGATTGTTTTGTGCTTCAATTGAGTGGTGACATGAGTGTACAAATAGTGAGGGAAGCAACTTAGTATTTTTGAATTATATGCTTGCATGCATGACTCAACACATAATCACACACTATTAACAAGGTGGTTTATTTCCCACTATATTAAAAATAGTTTAAATTTTCTTCAAACATGTCATTAAATTTGCTCGTACAAATTTTCTTCAAACATGTCATTAAATTTGCTCGTAGGGAAACCAACACATGGTAATTGGTATTGAATCTTGTAATGCCAAGATGATAAAGTGCAAAAAAAAAAAATACCTACCACTTTTTCACCTTGATTTACTTTACAATGTGAAAGTTTATTTTTTTATTTTTTGGTATTTTGCTAACTTAGAGATTAATGATTCTGCAGACACAATACACCTGGAAGAGTGATTCAATTAACTTCTCTTCATCTTCAGGACAAAAGTCAAAAAACATAAAACTAAATTCATACCAACATTTTCACAAATAGTATCCCATAGTTCGCTCAAATCGTTTATAAATCCGAGTTCATCATAATTCTTTATATTTTATAGTGGAATTTCCTCTTTCGAGTTTTCAATTGAAGTATTTATTTTTTCAATTTTCTCTTCCTTTGCTCCTCAACATTTTCAATTACTATTTAACCTTTTAAATAACTACATAAATTTTTACACGATTATTGCACAAAAGTTAATTAAATAGTTCTTTGAAATAACTACATTTTTTTTACACGTTTGTTGCACAAAAGTTAATTAAACACTGCTTTGAAATAGCTAAATTGTTTGTTTTGACACGATTGTTGCACAAAAGTTAATTAAACAGTGGCTTTAAATAGCTCGAGGTTAAATCTTACATGTTTAATAAATGTGTTTTCAACGAAGATTTAAAGTACTAAAAGTTTTTCAGTTTTGTTTTATACTTTACATACAAGTTAAGAGGTTACAATTTTTTTATATTTGACAATAAAGTTGAAAGTAGTTCTATTTTGTGGTTCTCTATTAACATTATGTCAATCTTTTTTATTTATATTATAGAGAGTAGAACAAAAAAAGGGACAAAGCAAAGCGACATAAGAAAAAGAAAAGACTGTTTTGTGCTTCAATTGAGTGGTGACATGAGTGTAAAAATAGTGAGGGAAGCAACTTAATATTTTTGACTTATATGCTTGCATGCATGACTCAACACATAATCACACACTATTAACAAGGTGTTCTTTTCCTCACAATTAAAAATAGTTCAAATTTTCTTCAAACATGTCATTACATTTGCTCGTAGGGAAACCAACACATGGTAATTGGTATTGAATCTTGTAATGCCAAGATGATAAAGTGCAAAAAAAAAAAAAACCTACCACTTTTTCACCTTGATTTACTTTACAATGTGAAAGTTTATTTTTTTATTTGTTTGTATTTTGCTAACTTAGAGGTTAAAGATTCTGCAGACTCAATACACCTGGAAGAGTGATTTCAATTAACTTCTCTTCATCTTCAGAAAAAAAGTCAAAAAACATAAAACTAAATTCATACCAACATTTTCACAACTAGTATCCCGTAGTTCACCTAAATTTTTTATAAATCCGAGTTCCTTGTAATTCTCTATATCCAATAGTGAAATTTCCTCTTTCGAGTTTCCAGTTGAAGTACTTTTTTTCAATTTTCTCTTCATTTCCTCCTCAACATTTTCAATCTCTACTTTCATCTTTTAAATAACTATGTATTTTTTGACACGATTGTTACAAAAGTTAATTAAACACTGCTTTTAAATAGCTACATTATTTTTTTGACACAATTATCGCATAAAAGTTAAATTAATACTGCTTTTAAATAGCTAATTTAGAGGTTAAAAGCCTACTTTCTCAATAAAATGTGTCTTTAATGAAGGTTTTAGAGTAGTAAAAGTGTGTTAGTTTTGTTTTATACTTAAGTTAAAGAGATTATTACAATTTGTTTATATTTAAGGATGAAGTTGAAAGTAGTTCAATCTTGTGGTTTTTTAATTACATTACGTCAATCTTTTTTTTTAATTTTATTTTATAGAGAGTAGAAAAATAAAGGGAGAAAAGAAAACAAAGAAAAAAACATATTATTTTGTGCTTCGATTGAGTGGTGAAGTATATAAATAGTGAGGGGAAGAACTATATGCATGACTCAACACCTAATCACACACTATTGACAAGGTGTTTTTTTTCCCACTGTATTAAAAATAGTTCATTTTTTTCAAATTGGTCATTAGATTTTCTTGAAGGGAAACCAACGCATGGTAATTTAAATATATTATTGCAATTGTACTCGACGAGGTTTCATATCCTAAAACGTTTTTATAATAGACTTATTAGAAATTGTAGGAAATACTTTCTTTTTTCTACATAAGGCACTATATAATCGTCTAAAAACTCATCATGCATTCGATTTCACAAGTCAATTTAATATACTTCATTGCTGAGAAAGCTCTTTCAACGACTATAGTAGCAACTGACAAAAGCAAAGCAAACCTTATTCCATAAGGAAAAAGTATTAAAATGTAAGGAAATCTTATTCTACAAGGAAAGGGTATTAAAATTTAAGAAGATAATTCAATTTTAATTACAAAAATTCACAAGAAAATAGTATTAGATTTGAGAAAATCTTGTTCCATAAGAAAAAAGTATTAAAATATAAATAAATAATTCAATTTTAATTAAAAAAAAAGTAGTTACTGGAAGAGGGAATCAAACTTGGGTTTATGGAGAGCTTCATGACACAACTAACCACCAAGCTACTACATGTTTTTGTCATTATAACACATGTTTATTTAGTTAATTGAATTGAGTGTAGTATTGCACCGGCTAGTGCCAACTACGCTGCACATTACTTAGTAATTTCAAGGGGTTCAAATTCTATATATATCAATATTAAGTAAAAATTTTACGTGTATATATAACGTAATTTTTTGACCAAAGGTATTTAATTGGGCACCCTGAATTCTACGTAGCTCCGCCCTTGACTAGAATCCCTAATTTTCTTAAATCGTTTATAAATCCGAGTTTCTTGTAATTCTTTATATCCAATAGTGGAATTTCCTCTTTCTAATTTTCAACTGAAGTACTTGCGGGTAAACCATCCTGTTAGACCACGTATGAACATGAATAATTAAAAAGAAATTTACTCCGTTAGTGCAATTCATTACACCGTCATTGGGTACAATTTAAATTTCCTTAAACTTTCATTATGTCATAGAAGCATACATTTGAAGTAGTGGTAGCAAAAAAGGAAAACACCGGCAGAATCGGTGTAGAAAGGACAGAAAAGGTAAGTAAGACAGTTGGTAAGTAAACAAGTGATTATATATACACTCAAGTTCTCTGGTAGTCTTATATTGATGAAATTTGATACGAAGAAGACAGTTATAAACATTTATGGTAATGACAACAAATAGCTGAATGAATGCCTATTGAGGACAAAAGGGTAGGGCTTTTTATATATCGTGTGATTTACACATCAATAACTACTATATTTCGATTTTCCTATGATTTTGCCCAAATTTATTCCACTCCATGTATTGATGCTTACTCTAGATCACAGCATTACTCCGGAGACGGTGCCAAATTAACTTAGAGTTTGTAATTCTATAACTGATTCTTGTTCTAAGATAAAAGTATATTGGTAATGACACAATAAAGTCATGATAAGGTAATTTTACGTAAATCTTTACGACACATTAATTGATAGCATGAGTGACTAATCTACTCAAATAGGTTAAACAGCACTAAACTAGCTTGAAATTAACAACCTTGAGCTGATGAAAATGTTGATTTCCACATTGACTATTACTTATAATTGCAACTGTATCCCTTATATAACATATGTGTTTGTAGAAAACTATTATTTTATTTCTATGAAGTAGGGGTAAAAATAAGGTTGGTATACTAACTTTATCTTCTAGAAATTCTATTTGTGGGATTACGGGATATATATTGTTATTGTATTCCTCATACAACCTAGCAGAGGTTCCAAACCCTACCAAATCTACATTCACTACAAGAAAAATGTTAATTACATGGTGATTTCCCCCCATTTTCCTGGGGATTGGTATGAAAATCCGCAGAAATCTTATTTTCATGCAATTTTTTATATTAATTCGCAGGAAAATCCTCATGTAATTTACATTTTTCTTATAGTGATTTCCCTTCCCACATGGAAATGGCAATTTAAATTTTACACGATGATATCATTCAACTATGCCTGAAAATTTAGGTGATAATCCCTGTTAATGAAAAGCAACTAAAGCAAAAAACAGAGAGTTTCAAATCCATAAAGATTTAAATGCAATTTGCTCAGGCCAGAAATATAAAGAAGTGGTACCTTTTAGAGAATAAGATTCAAATATTTCTGCGTCGATTTTTATTTATTAAATATGAGTTCTATTTTTGTATATTTCTCATGTTCATTTAACTAATCCTATCCATCCTATATTAGGCCAACTCATGAGTTGCTTCCATGTATTTCTCAATTTGGTCAGAAATTAAGAAAATAAGACGTTTCAATTTTAGTCTCTAAAGTTTTCTCAGGCTCGATCTAATGGTGATAAAAAGAAATAAACTTTGGAACCTAACTCGTAGCATGCAGATTGTACAACACCAAAGACGTTGGAACTTTAACAGACAAATAAAAATAGACATACATATATAAATCCATATACTGGTGGATTTTTATCATAGATTATAAAAGAGGAGGTATTCATCAAAAGTGTACAGTTCCCATATCCACTCCATCAACTTTGGTGGAGGAATTTCCATTCATTTTTCTAATTTCATTAATGATGAAAAAGTTGAAGACAGCGCCTTACAGGTAGAGCTGTCAAAATGGGCTGGCCCAACTCAATCCAATCCTAACGAGCTAGAGAGTTAAATGGGTTGGGGCCAGCCCTAAGCAGGCCAAGGGTTGGGACGGATTAGCCCTTCAACAAAAAAATGAACAATATTACTCTCTTAGAAGGAGTATCTAAGAGAATTGAATGTTGATGTCTATGAACAGGACATCAATACATACACATTTTCATTTATAAATCACACTTCAGCGAATACTTACAAAGATACATTTATGAATCTCACACTTCGGTGAATCCTTACCAAAATATATAATAGTCAATGTAAGATTTAGCGAAAAAATGTTGATCATTTTACCATTCCTCCCACAAAAAACAAGCTACTTTAAAAGACTTGATTTTTTTTTTATGTTTTGAACATATTAATTGATAAAACATTTATAAATAAAACACTATTATATATATATATATATATATATATATATTGCGTGTGTCTTATT
>NC_028638.1:52830537-52981511 GCF_001406875.1 Solanum pennellii
TATATATATATATATATATATATATATGTATATATGTATATATATATGTATATATATAATATTTTTAAATATTTATAGTCCACGGGCTGGCCTCTTAGGCTAGCGGGTTGGGCCTATGAGGCTAGCGAGCCAAGTGAGGCTGGGCTAAAAAGTCCTGTTTTTAAATGGGTCTAAAAAATTAGGCCCAAATCCATTTAATTAAAGGGTTGAGGTGGGGTAAACTCGCGGGTCAAACCCATTTTGACGGCTCTATCTACAGGATAAATATAAGAAGTAATTTTCATTAACTTCTCATCAACTTCAAGAAAAAATTCAGAAAACTAGATTGACTCAATGAATTTGTACTCAAAAGTTATCCCTAATAATTCGAAATGTAATTACTATATAGTTTCGTATGATTTTTTGGTATTATGTTTCTCTTTTTTTTGGATTTCTTTATTTACAAAAGCTATGTACTCTTAAAAATTGAAGTGTACATGTAATTAATGGCAAACAGTTTAACTACATATTTAAATAATACTATTATAAAACTTTATATACATACAATTTGTCATAAATAATTTGCTCCTTGGATATTTATATATTTTTAAAAATCATATTTTGGTGGCAAAATAGTCTTCTTTATCTATAAAAAATAAATTATATTACTAAAGCTTTAGCTGTCACAAATAATTTTATTTAGTGATATAATAATTTATCCCAGCCTTCATATTTTTTATTTTTTGGGGATAATAATTAATTAGGGAAACTTTCACATATAGCCACTTAAAAATAATTAATTACTTTCCATAACTATAATTTGATAATTGCAATTTGTAGATATATGTTATATGGAGGAGAGAGGCGAGCGAGACTGGGAGAGAGAGGAGAGAGGCAAGAGAGAGGAGGGAGGAGTGGGAGAAAGGTGAATTGTATATGTAGATTGGTTAGATAATTGTATATTACACATATGTATTTGTATATATGGCAAGAGAGCTTGGGAGAGGGAGGAGAGAAACGAGCGAGACTGGGAGAAAGAAGAGTGAGGCGAGCGAGATCGAGAGAGGAAGGAGAGAGGCGAGCGAGAGAGGGCATAGAGTGGGAGAGAGGTAAATTATATATGTATATAATTGTATATAACCGTATATTATACGTATACATTTGTATAAATGGCTAGCGAAACTGGGAGAGGGAGGAGAGGAGCGAGCGAGATTGAGAAAGGGAGGAGAGAGGTGAATTATATATGTATATAGGTTAAAAAATTGTATATTATACATATGTATTTGTGTATTATGGCGAATTTTACATATACAAAAATGACTATTTATACAAACTTGAAGTCAGCCCACGTAATTAATGTATAATGTTAGTCGCGAGTGGTTATTGTAGCAAACTATAGCTATAATTAGTAATTAAATAGTATAAGTTTGCTTAGCCGCGTAATTTTCCCTATCAATATATATATATATATATATATATATTGATAGGTCTTCCTTTTTTTCATTAATTTAGAGAAAATGAACCTAAATCACAAAAAAAAATTGCTAATTGAGAAAATTAATGAAACTTAACAAAGATGTTTAGTGTCGTTTTTATTGATTTAGAGAAAAGAAAGCTAAATTACGATTTAATGAAATCAACTAAGACATCTAGTGTTGCAAAGACAATAATATTGTGAGGATCTCCGTAGAAATGAATACAAGAACCCTAACCAGATGGATGGAGAAGAATCCATTTTGTACCATCGATCTTACATATTTTCAAATTGTCAAAAAATGTGAAAATCCATTCCGGTGCATTTGCAGAAGGCAATAAACATAATTGATCAACTATCAACCCAACTCCTTACGTTAAATATAAATAAATAAGGAGTGGCTTAAAATACATTTAAAAAAAATACACAGGAAAATTCAAAATCTTCTCTTTATTGCTAATTAATGTACAAAATTTTTGTCTTCCTTTTTTCTTTTTCTAGTAAAATAATTTCCCTTATTGGACATGTTTTTATAATCAAATGATCATTCAGCTGATAAAGTTCCTGTTATTTACCGTTCATTAAGTAAAATTCAAGCCATAGCAACCATAATTTGTTTTAATTGTTGATGATGATAAACAAGGTCATTGTTTTTTCAAAATATACAGTTCAACTATAACATCCTACTGAACCACATAAGAACATGAATAATTAAAAAGAAATTTACATCGTCAGTGCAATTCATTACAATTTACACCGTCATCGGGTATAAGTTAAATGAATAATTACAATTCATTATGTGATTATGTAACAGAAACGTAAATTTGAAGCAGTGGCATAAAAAAACAGAGAAGGTAAGTAGGGCAGTTGGTAAGGAAACAGGTGATCTCTATATACACTCAACTTCTCTACATTGATGAAGTTAGCTATGAAGAAGACAGTTACAAATATTTGAGGTAATGACAACAAATGGTTGAATTCTTGTATATTGAAGATACAAGGCGTAGGTTTTTTTTTTAAGGAATAATCGTATAGAATGACAGATTAATAATGTAAAATAAATACAGTAGCTATCGTTTGATTTATTTGTGTTCCATAGCAAACTGTTGTCAGTCGCCTCTCTCCCTCATATTTTCGCTCGTCGCTCTCCCTCTCTCGCTCGCTTCCTGTCGCTCGCGTCTCTCGCTTTATAAAATAGAAATGTATAAATTGTGTTTTTATTTGTATAAAGTGAGAGAAAATTGTATATACACATGCAAATACATATATCTCCATCCTATACACTTATAATTATACAATACAAATATTTCCCTACCCAAGTCTCTTTTGCCTTTCCCTCTTTCTCGTTTTATACAAATTCAAATTGTATATAATTTCTCTCTTTCTCGTTTTATACAATTGGATTCAATTGTATATTCCCTGCACAAGTTTCTTTTGCCTTTCTCTCTTTCTCGTTTTATACAAATTCAAATTGTACATAATTTCTCTCTTTCTCATTTTATACCATTCGATCCAATTATATACAAATTCAAATTTTATACAATTGAATTTGAGAGGCTAACAATGATTTATACAAATGAGAGGCTAACAACAATTTATATAGATGGTCTACCTGCCAGCGAAATTATACAAATCTAAAGAGGATTCAACAAATTATACAATTGCTTCTTTTGTATATTGCATAGTGAAATAGGCATAGCTTTCAGTTGTATATGTATAGCGAATTAAACATATATATTTGCTATGGAGCGCAATTATATAAACTTTCCTATAGCATACAAATTTAAATTTTTGATTTGCTATATGTGAAAATTGCTTTTTTTTAAATATCGTCTGATTTACCCAGATTTATTCCACTTCATTTATTGATGCTTACCCCAGATTGCAGCATTAGACCAAAAAACACTCAAGATGCATTTCGAACCACCTTAATTCTTTGTAGATACCTCAGGCTAATTAACTTCCATTAGGATAGTTTATAGAAAAAAAATAATTCTACGCAATAAATATTTTTATATAATTTTAACAACCAGAGAAGACATAACCTCCTTTTGCATCTTCAACAAGAAAGATCCTATCCTATTAAGATTATAATGATCCAACGATCTTTACAAAATGGAACTAACTATATATACTAATGCATTTAACTACAATTGTTTATGCATATAATCAAAAGTATTCAAGGTGGATCAGATTTGGTGGCATATTTTGTTAGAGCATCCACACTTCATTGTCTCTCTTTGTTTAACTATAAGTGATGATGATCCTAACTTGATTGAAAATGTAGTGTAGTTATCATTGTTATTGTAACTTTCTCGCATTGATAAAGAACTCACTCTTAGTTATTATATCAAGTTAAATATGATATTTAAATTTAAACTATGTAAGAAAAATAAGACACCATACATTTCCCATTCTGATTTAATTATTAAATGTGAATATTGTACTAGACCAAGGATCTAAATTGCCCACATCAATTTGTGATTATAACAGACAGAAATAAAAATAGACATACAAATAGGTGAATTTTGTTTAATCATAGATTATAAAAGAGAAAGTCTTCATCAAAAGTAGTGTAAAGTTCCCATATCCACTCCATCCCCTCGAAGTCAAAATCAGCTCCAGTGGTGAATGATTCCTCTCCTCCGAATATAAACTCTTCTGGTGGAGGAATTTCAATCCATTTTTCTAATTCCATTAATGATGAAAAAGTTGGAGACAAAGACTCTACAGGTTCAACAGAAGGAGTGATTTCCATTGACTTCGCTTCGTCTTCTGGAAAAAAGTCAGGAAACATAGAATCAAAATCTAAATCAGCATTTTCGTAACTAGAATCCCCTAGTTCCCCCAAATCAATTATTAGCCCGAGTTCCTCGTAATCCTTGATATCCAATGGCGAAATTTCATCTGAAGTACTTTTCTCCAACTTTCTCTTTAATTCTTCCTCAACATTATCTATCTCTAGTTTTACCTCCGAAACAATCTTAGCCCCTAGTCTAACCTCCTCAACACCGCCCTCGTCAATAACAGGCCCCGTAACAATAGAGAGAAGAAGAAAAAGAAACGGAGGAAACATAGCAAAGGAAGAAAAAAAGAAGATTGTTTTGTGATTCAAATGAATGGTGAAGTGAGTGT
Source organism: Solanum pennellii (assembly GCF_001406875.1). NCBI lineage: Eukaryota > Viridiplantae > Streptophyta > Magnoliopsida > Solanales > Solanaceae > Solanum > Solanum pennellii. The sequence continues at coordinate 52,835,126 of NC_028638.1, forward strand.
ATATATAGTGATGGAAGCATCTTAATATTTTTGAATTATATAAATGGATGATCACACTATTAGCAAGGTGGATTATCTGTTTAGCAGTTAGTTACAAGAATCCATTTTTAGTACTTCTACTAAATAGTAAGATGAGAATGCAAACAAAAATACTAACCAATTTTTTTGGCATTTGAATGAACTTCCCAGTGTAAAAATACTTTTTTTTTTTTTTGCATTTTGCTAATTTAAAGTTAATAGATTTTGCGCGCACTATACATGTAACCTCAATGAAGGATCTAGAGTACTAAAAGTGTATGTCACTTTTGTATTATACTTAATGTTGAGTTTTAAAGGTGTAAATAGAAAATGTGAAATCGAATAGTTTCTTTTCATCATCTACAATGGTGACGGTTTCAACATTAATTAGAAGAGTTTTTTCACAATGAAACAAGAAAGTAAATTCGCGAAAAGATTATGAAAGCAATTTATTTAAGAAATGTTTATCAACTCTTTTAGAAATTAGGTAATCTGGATTCTGGGAAGAAGCATTAAAAACGTTATTTTCTTTTTCTGGGGTCCTTTTTTTTGTCACGAACATCCTGATATAACACTTTTCTTTTGATTCTTCGATAGAATTAAGTTACGTCTCCCTTATTTCAGTAATTTAGGTTCCAACAAAGAGAAACCTACCGTCCAATAAGATGGTAATTTTGTTATGGCCTTCTCTAAGGCAGTACAGTGCACCAGCAATAACCAAACGGAAGCTACTGCTGCTAGATTCTGTGCTAATTGGTGTGTAAAGAAAGGAATTAACTGTTTCACAGTCGAAATGGATTCTTTGGTAATCACTAACATGTTGAAAAACATGAAAACTACTAATCTAAAGCTGAAAAAGATCATATATGATACTCACAAAAGTGTTTAGCAATATCAATGTCAACTTCATTCATTGTTATCAAAAAGCTAATATGGTTGCTGATTACTTTGCAAATATGACATCTACTACAATGAAAATTAAACATATTTCTCCTCTTGGCAATCTCTTACTCAAGAGGTCAACGACTTAATTCGTCTCGATAAATGGCAAGTACCTTTCGTAAGGAAAAAAATATGAAAATTGTAATTTTTTTTTAAACCAATAACAATTTTGTTTTTACATAGAAAAGGAGATTGTATAGGCTACTCCTTTCCCTCTCTTTTTTGTGAAGTTTTTTATGTTGTAATCTGTTGGTTAGGAGTATGGTCCATGTCCCCCTCTAACATGTATATCCTTTTGAATTAATCGACTTGGTAGCGGTCAAGCCTAACCCCCCACACCAAAGGAATCACAACCCATGTGATGGTTTTAAATTTAAAAAAATTAATAAAACTTAACAAAGATATTTAGTGTCGTCTTTGTTGCTTTAGAAAAAAAGAACTTGAATTGCTAAAGCGCTCAATTCATAAGTGATGAATTTGTAGGTCCAATTCCTACTGAATGCACGCCAAATTCAGAAGAGAAACATATATAATAATTTGAAAAGTCAATGAAATCAACCAAGACATATGGTACCGCAAAGGCTATAATATCAAAATCTCCGCAGAGATAAAAACGAAAACCTTAAGCATCTGGATGGAGTAGAATCCATTCTACACAATATTGCACATATTCAAATTGCAAAAAATTATGAAAACACATTCCAGTGCATTTACAGAAGGCAAAAAAACAAAATTGATCAATTATCAACCTTGCCCTTACATAAAAATTCCATTTTCTTTTTACACTATTAATTCATCGTCACAAATTAAGCTATTTAATTTGAATTGTACATCATAATACATAGGGACAAAAATGATAGATGGTAATAAAAAGAAATAAATGTTGAACCTAATTCAAATTGTCCAAGGTCAAGGACCTTAATTGACACGTTGATATGGGACTCTAAGAGACAGAAATAAAAATAGACATACACAAATCAACAAGCTGAGGAATTTTATCTTGATGATAGAAAAAGAGGTACTCATCATAAGTGTAAGGTTCTAAGATCCACTCCATCAGCTCAAAGTCCTAGCTAGCTCTACTAGTGAATGATGATCCCTCTCCGCCAAATCTGATCTCTTCTGTGAGAGAAATTTCCATCTATTTTTCTAATTTTATTAATAACGGAACAATCAACATAAGGAGTAATTTCATTAACTTCTCTTCACCTAGCTCCTTATTTTTTGAAAAGGATAAAAAGATCATTTAGTTTATCGAATCAGAATATAGCACATAGTATTTAAACATGTAACCATTAGGAGTAGAAAAGGATAAAAAGTGCCTAGAGTACTAAAACCTGGAGTTCGGAGCCTAAAAGATATAAAATATTAACAAAAATTTCAAAACGATAGATAATTATATCAACCAAAACGATAAAATCGCTGGAACAACAGCGATTTACTCCACCGGAAAAAGCAAAATCGCTGCTGTAATGTAAATTTTTTTTAAAAAAATTCAAATTGCTACCTAGGCAGCGATTTAATTTTTTTTTTCAACTTTTTTTATTAATTTTTTTTTAAAATATGGAGATCGCTGATTAGGCCGCGATTTTCAAAAAAAAAATTAAATCGCTGCCTAGGCAGAGATTTTTAAAAAAAAAAAATTTAAATGGAAATCGCTGCCTAGGCAGCGATTTTATATAAAAATAATAATTTTAAAAAAAAATTTAAATCGCTGCCTAGGCAGCGATTTTCTTTAAAAAAAATTTTGTAAATGGAAATCGCTGCCTAGGCAACGATTTTCTAAAAAAAAAAATTAAAAAAATAATTGGAAATCGCTGCCTAGGTAGCAATTTGAATTTTTTTTAAAAGAAAAATCAGATAGCAGCGATTTTTCTTTTTCCAATGGAGTAAATCGCTGCTGTTCCAACGATTTTGCCGTTTTGGTTAATATAAAATTTAATATACTATTTTGATATTTTTATTAATATTTTATACCCTTTAGACTCCGGACGTGAATTTTTAAAGAGATGATTTTCTTTTGTTTGTACTTGAGGATTAAGTTGAAAGAAGTTCGATTTGGTGGTTCTCTATTGACATGACATCAGTCTTTTTTATTTTACTTCTCTGAAACATTACAAGGAGATAAACTCATAGTGTGGCAATGAAGATGAATGAAGATGCTAATGTAGAATTATTTGTGTATTTTTTTGTAATATAACTGTGACTATTTGAACATTAATTAATTATCTTTCCTATTCATGCTTTACTTTTTTTGTTGTTTCTCTATCTTCATAATCCATATAGAGTTACAATCTACTCGACGAGGTTTGGGACAAAACACTTGAGACGTAGGATTAATGCACAATTTTCACTGTCACAAATTAAGCTGCTAATTTATTTTAATTTAAGTTGTACATTACAACGGATACGGAAAAAAAGTTTGATAGACAGTGATAAAAAGAAATCTACTTTGGACCTAACTCATGACATGAGGATTGTCCAAGACCAAAGACCTTAATTACCCACATCGATATTGGACTCTAACAGAAAAAAAAAAAACAGACATACATAAATCTACAAGCTGAAAGATTTAATTTTATCCTTGATGATAGAAACGGAAGTACTCCTCATAAGAGTAAGGTTCCCATATCCACTCCATCAGCTCGAAGTCCCAGCTAGCTTGAGCAGTGAATGATGATCCCTCCCCTCCAAATTTGAACTCTTCTGGAGGAGGAATTTCCATCCATTTTTCTAATTCCATTAATGATGGAACAGTTGAAGGCAGAACCCCTACAGGATCAACGTAAGGAGTAGTTTCCATTAACTTCGCTTCATCTTCTGGAAAAAAGTCAGAAAACATAGAATTAAAATCTATACCAGCATTTTCGTAACTAGTACCCCCTACTTCACCCAAATCGACTATCAATCCAAGCTCCTCGTAGTCCTTGATATCCAATGGTGGAATTTCCTCTTTCGAGTTTCCATCGGAAGTACTTTTTTCCAATTTTGCCTTCATTTTCTCCCCAACATTTTCTCTGTGTACTCGTACCTCCTTAACACCACCCTCGTTAATAACAGACCCCATAAAAATAGAGAGAAGAAGAAGAAGAAGAAAGCAAAGCAAATGAAGAAAAAAAGGAGATTGTTTTGTTGCTTGAATTGAGGGAAGTAAGTAAGTTTATATATAGTGAGGGAAGCAAAGTGGGTGTTTTGGATTATATGCACACACTATTTAGCAAGGTGGTTTTCTCTACCACTGTATTAAAAATGTGATAACATGGAACCGTTACAATAATCAAGTATTATGCATTAAATTTAATGTAGTGCTGTCTATAGTATAAAACTGCTACTACTATTAAACAGTAAGCTAGTTTAGATGATTAAGATTGGAATAAGGCATAGTTCAATAGTGTTAAAAAAGAAAATCTGAGAAATTTATGAGACTGATCATGTACATGTTGCGTTACTTTATATTTATAAATATCAGTGTATATAAGTTAAATCCTAAAAATATTGGATAGTTTAATTATTAGACGAAGAAAAAGAGTTCAATTTTTTTCCAAACAGCTCATTAAAATTTGTCTGAAGGGAAACCAGTAGATGGTAATTGGTATAGAAACTTGTAACGTAAATGCAAACAAAAGAAAAGCAACCACTTTTTTTGGCACCTGATGAACTTTAGATGTGAAAGCTTGTTTTTTGTTTTTTTGTTTTTTTTTTCTAATTTAGAGATTAAAACTTTTGCATTCACTAGACATGTGTCTTTGAAGGAAGGTTCTGGAGGACTTAAAGTGTGTGTTAGTTTTTTTTAATAGATAACTTAAAAGTTAAGAGATAATTATAGTTTGTATTTGAGAATGAAGTTGCAAGTACTTTGATTTTTTTCATTTTGAAATGAAACATGGCAACGAGATTATGAACTGCTAGCTTTTATAATATAATTGTGACTGTTTGAACATTAATTAGAAGAGTTGTTTTCACAATGAAACTAAATTTAACGGAAGTTTATGAAAGCAATTTTATTTAAGGAATGTTGATCAACTCTTTTAGAAATAGTTGAATCTGGGAATAAGCACTAAGAACCCTATTTTCTTTTTTATGGGGTCATTTCTTTTTTGGTCACGGACATCCCTGGCAAAGCACTTAGCTTCCGATTTTTTGACAGAGAAAAGGAACCTAAATCACGAAGAAGAAGAAGAAGAAAGTATGCTAATTGGGAAAATTAATGAAACTTAGCTAAGATTTATAGTGCTGTCTTTATCGATTTAGAGAAAAGAAAAACTTAAATCACGAAGAGAAACCTATCGGGTGATTGGGCAAATTAATGAAATTAACTAAGATATCTAGTGCTGCAAAGGCCTTACTATGTGAAGATCTCCGCGGAGATAGAATACGAAAACCCTAAGCAGATGGATGGAGAAGAATCCATTTTGTACCATCTTACATATTTTCAAATTGTCAAAAATTATGAAAACCCATTCAGGTGCATTTACAGAAGGCAATAAACAAATTGATCAACTATCAACCTAGCCCCTTGCATAAAAAAAAATTGCCGCATAAAAAATACACAGGAAAATTCAAAATCTTCTTTTTATTGCTAATTAATGTCCAAAATTTTTGTCTTCTTATTTTCTTTTTCTAGTAAATATTTTCCCTTATTGGACATGTTCTTATAGTCAAATGATCATTCAGCTGGTAAAGTTCCTGTTATTTACAGTTCATTCAGAAAAATTCAAGCCATAACAACCACAATTTGCTTTAAAATTGTTGATGATGATAAACAGGTTAATTAATGTTTTTCAAAATATACAATTCAGCCATAACATCCTGTTAATTAAACCACATACGAACATGAATAATGAAAAAGAAATTTACACCATTAGTGGAATTCATTACAATTTACAGTCATTGGATATAAGTTAAATCTCTTTAAATTTTCATTATGTCACAGAAGCGTACATTTGAAGCAGTGGTAGGAAATAAAAACACTGGCAGGATCGGTGTAGAAAGGACAGAAAAGGTAAGTACGACAGTTGGTGAGTAATATATTCACTCAAGTTTTCTGGTAGTCCTACATTGATGAAGTTTGATATGAAGAAGACAGTTATAAACATTTAAGGTAATGACAACAAATGGCTGAATTCCAATATACTGAAGGCACAAGGAGTAGGGTCTTTTATATATCGTGTGATTTACACATCAATAACTACTATATTTCGATTTTTCTATGTTACTCCAGTACTTGATGTTTACCCTAATCTAGTACAATAGATTAACTACATTGATTGTTTAAAAAATCTTTATATTGTCAGTATTTACGACTTCTATCCATTAACTTAAGCATCAAAGCTATTTGCAGAAACCACAGTAGGCGGCAATTTGCAAACATTTCACTGAACAACTACCTTGAGGATGCTAACTTTCTTAGACTAGATTCATGACCTTATTAGCTCGTAAATCCACACATATGCCTCTCAAATTTAAATGATCTTTAGCAGTAGTGTTGTTCTCGCTAAATCCATACACATCATTGAGATCTCTGATATATATATATATACACTATTTTTGAGCATGTAAGATTGCATCTACTTGAAATTAACAACCTTTAGCAGATGAAAATGTTGATTTCCATAGGTTTATCGAAAATAACATAACCTCTGTATCTCTATGAAATAGGGATAAACTCTGATACGCACTCTATTCTCCCTAGATCCATTACGTACACCAGGTAAATGTTGTTGTAATTCTCATCTAACCTAGCAGAGGTTCCAAACCCTACAAAAACCCTCAATTCCTATTGAGGTAAAGAGACGAAAGCAACAAACATAGATTTTTGAACTCAGTCCAGAAATATTAAGTAGTAATAGTAGTACCTGTTTGGAAATGAGATCCAAAAATTATGCTCGGACTTTTTCAATTCAGGATCTCAGCTTGATTACTATTCCTCCATTAAAATCCCAAATTAAATACAGAAGGTTAATTCACTGTTTAATAAAAATTGATGGAGAGAAAGAGAAATCACCTGAAAACTGAAGCTGTAAAACTCATTTAGAGCTGCAATTTACTCGACGAGATTTGGGACTCAGCAACTTGAATCACATGATTAGTGCCACAATTGATCGTCAGAATCAGAAATTAATCGGCTCTGAGAAACATAAACAAATCTCCATAAACAAAATTTTGGATAATGATGCTTAGGAAAAAAAATTATATTCATCGATTTCTCCGTCCCTTTTACTTGTCAGACTTTTTACTTTTACTTATCATTTTTTCTCAAATTAAGAAAAGACGTCTATTACTATGTCTCAATATTTTATTGACAGAGTTAATATATTTGAAAAAAATAAAACCTCTATAATAAATAAATTGATTTTGAAATTCAGTCAAATAATATTATAAATTCATGAATAAATTCATCATATATTAATTATTATTTTCTTAGTAGATGGATAACTAAATAAAGAGAGTAATAAATTAAGAGTTAATTAAATTGTAAGAGAACTTATTTATTTAAGATAAACATTTATATAAGTTATATTACTCAGTTTCTAAATATTGTCCATTTTGACAAACAAAAAAAAGAATAAAAGAAAATATATATTATACTTCCAATTAATTATTTTTTAAAAAAAAAAGATAAAATCTTGAAATTCTAAGAAAATTTAATTCTTCTATCATAATTAATATAAGTAAAATGATAAACTCACTATTATTTTTTTAGAGGAGTTAATTCATATCCCTTTTAGTTTACTACGATAACATTAATCCCTTTCTTCTACTTATAAGTGACGATGATTAATAAAGTCATCTTAAATTAATTGAAAAGTTAAGTGAATCTATTATTTAAAATACTGAATTGTTATTATATTATGGATTTCAGATTAATTTATGATATTTTAATATTTGCTATTTAAATTTTGACTATCTAAGAAGAAAAAAAAAACATTCTGAATTAAATATTAAATGTGAGTATTATTATTTTTTTGTACCATGGCCATCAAATTAATCAGGCCAAGTCATATCATATCCCTATTCCTCCGTCACTAATCCACATTTCAATTCTGTTTTCTATTAAATAATCCCAAATACTTTTCTTTTTCTTCTAGAAGTGTTACATCATACTACCTTGTGTTTCAATTGACTACTCATCATCAGATCCTATGTGCATTAAATTCCTAGCCCTTTTTTAGTTTCTTTCTGCCTACAACTTTTTTTATTTATTTTTATTTCTGGGGAAACAAAAGGTTCATTATTTCAGTGTGGAGTAACTAGAGGGTTCTGTCATGGGGAATCAGGTGAAATTTCCAGGTATTAGTGATGAATTACAGAAGTTGTTAGATGCAGATATGGACAACGTAGAAGCCAGGCGTTGTGCTAGAGAGGCATTTAAACATATTCAGCTTTCAATTGATCATATCTTATTCAAGGTAGATTGTCTTAATTCCTCATTCTCAATATAAAAAATGAACTTTTTGCTTCAAAGTTTGGATTTTTATTGGTATTGGTCTATGGTGCAAACTGCAAAGGAACTCAAGTATTTGTGTGTGATAATACTTTATAATAAAATGGTTCTTGCTCAATAGTAGGAAACAACTTATCTATACCTCTGGAAATAATAACATGCTCTTTTATATGCTGGTGTCATAGCTAGCAACTTATATATTGGACTTGAATATGTCGAGCCTTTAGAAATTCTTCAAGCTCTAGCAGATCGACGGTACAAAACTACTTTTGAAAGAGAACCCTATTCCATCTATAGGAGATACTCGTTTATTCAGTATAGGACCATCCATAACAGTAATTTCTAAGTTATTGTAAAGTAAGAATTTATTTGGTTAAAATTATTTTATGTATTATGCACAATAAGATTGTTATAACTTTTGAAGTTGAGACTTGGTATGCATATTTTACCCTTGCCGTCTACTGTAATGGAGGACTGAGTGTTTTCAAATGGGTGTGATATCATACATGGAAGTAACGTGTTTCGTACTGATCTTTTATGTTTTCTTTAATGATTGCTTCTTCTATCTTTGCACCAGGTACCAGATGCTGGATTGAAGATGGAGGAGGTAAAGCTTATGCTCTTATTTCCTTTTTTCTAATGTTGTTGGAAACGTGTTGACGCCTTATTGCCTGATTTTCCTTACTAAACCGTCAATGTTGTTAGCTTGTTCTGTACTTTGTGGTCTAGTAAGTTATGGTTTCTTTCTACTTTTCCTTTTCAATGTGAGAGATGAGTTTAATAAAAATATAAACAAATAGAAACAACAACAGATATAGGGATCTAATGCAAGAATTTTGTATTGGCTCTGCAGTTTTAGTAAATGCTATTTGCGTCACTTCTTATTTGATGAACTGAGATTTAGCGTAGGAATGATAGGATTCCCTAAGAAGAATCAATTGTGATTTAGTTTCCGTGTTTAACTGTCAACCTTCTATTTTGATTATGAGAGGATTCGTGCTCATATTGGAAGGTCAAATGCTTGGTTCATAAGATTATAAGCTCCAAAATTTATAACATACCATCAGTAACCATAGACATTTTCATATATATTGTACTCATTTAACTTCTAAAGCAAGTGACGAAGGGGATAGTTTGGGAAAGATGACTCAAAGCGAGAAAAGTCTATTTTAGTGTACAAGTTATTGACATTTGGATGTTATAGCCATAATATTGATGTGATTTACATTGTACAATTTTACAACATTCTGTGACGCAGTCTTATGAGGTTAATTCTCGAGGGCTTGAAATCTTCTCCAAAAGTTGGCTTCCAGAGACACGTCCAAAAGCTATTGTCTATTTTTGTCATGGTTATGGAGATACATGCACTTTTTATGGTGAAGGTTTGTAGCTTGCAAAAGCATTTAAAGTCTCCGACAAGTTATAAAAGAATATGTAATGACTATCCTTATCTTTAGGCATTGCAAGGAAATTAGCATCTTTTGGTTATGGAGTAGTTGCCATGGATTACCCCGGATTTGGGCTTTCAGAAGGTCTTCATGGTTACATACCAAGTTTTGACCAGCTGGTTGATGACGTCGTTGAGCATTACTCAAAAGCTAAAGGTATGACTTAATTGGATAACCAATGAACCTACTTCATCATTAAATGGATTCTTCATAATAACTTCTCCGTGTAAATTTTGGTATTTCGATTAGCATCAAGCAAGATAGACCTAACATGACTTGGAATGTCATAGCATTTTCTTTTTCTTCTTGGCACTCTACTGTAGAAAAATCTGACAATTAATAGTTGGTTGCAGAAAAGCCAGAGTTCCGTAATCTACCAAGCTTCCTATTTGGGGAATCCATGGGTGGAGCCATAGCTTTGAAGGTGCACCAGAAGCAACCTAATTCTTGGAACGGTGCTGTTCTTGTTGCACCTATGTGCAAAGTATATCTCTGGAAAATGCTTATCTATTCTTACTGATGCCTCTGATTCATATAGAGTGATGACTGGTTTGTCATATAGATTGCAGATAACATGGTTCCATCATGGTTACTAACACAAATTTTAATTGGTGTCGCAAAGTTTCTTCCAACGCAGAAGCTAGTTCCGACACAGGATGTAAGAGAATTGGCAGTCAGAGATGCAAAGAAGAAAGAACATGTACGAAATCACTTTGTTTTCGCTTCCAGTAGTAGGACTATCTTGATTGGTTGAACATCGTATTTAATTGCGCTGATACACCCCGCCCATTTCTCATATAAGATGTAACCTGTTTCTTCTGTGTGCAGACTGCCTATAATGTCATCTCTTACAAACATAAACCCCGTTTACAGACCGCCCTGGAGTTAATGAATGTTACAAAAGAGATAGAGGGACTACTAGAAAAGGTGTGTCACGTGTTTCAACTTTTCCTTGAACTAGTGTAAAAAATTCATCACTGTGTTATATGTGAATATCTTCCATCTATACTACCAGGATAAGCATATGTCTGAGTTACAACTTCCGGTGCAATCTACATTTTTATATCAAGTTGTTAGATAAATAGTATTATTTTACAGGTATCTCTGCCATTGTTAATCTTGCACGGGAAGAGTGATCTAGTGACCGATCCATCGGTTAGCAAAGCACTGTATGAGAGGTCAAGTAGTTCAGACAAGAAACTGTTCCTTTATGAAGATGCTTGTCATGCCTTGCTTGAGGGTGAGTCGGATGAAATGATACTTCGAGTCTTTGGTGACATTATGTCATGGCTGGACGAGCATACCATCTCCTCCTAGCCATTTCTGCAATGTTTGTGTTTCCTAATTTATCTTGTTAGATTTACATGAGCCTAAAGGACCTTTGTTTGAGTTGTGACTTGTACATGAAATGCAATGCAATGTAGTCATTCTGAATTTAAAACTTTTCAGGACATAATCAACTGTCTTTAATTTCTCAGTGTGTTCGATACGATACCATATGTTATCGTGGAGGTAAGATTTTGACCAAGGGTTCATCTTAATTTTACTAGAAATGTATATTCATTCACCATTCTCGGGTTATCAATTTTGTTTTTCCTAATTTTGGAGAAAAGGATAAACCTGTCAGAAGTTGGACCAATAAAAAGAAAATCCAGAATGCTTCCTTATAGTTATAATGGTCCACATTCGTCTTATTTATTTGTCTGGTAAAAACACATGTCATATAAATGGAAATTAATGGAGGATTTGTAGAGCTCACAAAAAATATTAAAAATCAAATTATATAATTGTATTGAAATTTTTGATAATTTAGTAATTCATTCTTTGATATAATATTTGATAGTAAAATTTTGAAACTATGATATTTGGATTTGGTATGAGATATTAGTATAACATTTGATATTCGGTATTTTCTGAATATCAAATTATTTACTTAATGAAAGTCATATATATCAATATATTCATCACTCGTTAGTACAAGTCCAAAGAGAAAACTATATATACTACATAAGCATGTATAATTCAAGTAAATATATAGTCGATTTTCTATTATATCGTGCTTTCACATAAAAAATAAAAATGATGAGAGAAATAATATAACCAAATACCATATCAAATCAAAAATGCATTTACCGTTATTGAATTATCAAATCGAAATTTAAAATTTTGATATTCAATTTTAAAATTTAAAATTATCAAACTTAAAATTTAAAACCCCCAAATCAAATATCGAATGCCGAACACTGGATCTAAAAAATTGGAATAGAGAAGTAAATGGAAGAAAAATTCACACATTAGTTGAAAAGAATCATCTTTCCATATATTCGATTTGGATAAAAGAATGAACAAAAAGGAACAATAAAATTAATTTGAATAAACTCGAAAGTCACATTGCGTAAATGACAATAATGGCCCCTTATGTTTGAGGCTAGAACTATGGAAAACAAAGAAGAGGAAATCAGTGAAAACTCGCATTCATAGATACAACTTTTTCTTTTGAAGTTTTTGTTATATTTTTAAAATTTATTTATAGAGTCTAATATAACTATTTGAGGTTGCAATTTCTGCTAATTTATGAATATTTATTATGAAATTTTTTATGTTGTATATTTTAGAATTTAATAAAACTTTATTGATATTTATGATTATTTAAAAAAAAAACAATTATTCTTCATCAAATTTAACAAACATTAGCTGTTAAATATTTGACCGGATACTAAAAATTTAGTTTTTTTCTGATGATGCAAAATTGTTCAATGCATACTGAAGGGACTATTTTGAACCAACCTTAAACATAAGGGACCATTTTTGTCATTTAAATTTGGTAAAATTTTACACTCTTCGTATTAAAAAGGATGTTCTAGTTTAACTTGAAACAGAGTTTAAGAAAAGAAAGAAAAACTTTTTAATCTTGTGATTTTAAATTAAAGTTATATCAAATGTACTAAAATATCCTTTAATCAAAAAAGAAAAGGATTCATTCTTTCAAAATAGGGATATTCTTTTCGAAACGGCGGGAATATTTCTATGAAGTCGGTCTGTTTCACCCTTATATATTTCATCAAGAGGGCCAGGGGTCATGATCAATTTAGATGTGATTCTGTTGGTGAAACCTCTCCTTACTGTACTTGCTATGTTTAATTTTGTTTTTAAGATGGAATGAGGATGCCATTTTTGCTTTAATTCTTATTGTTGTTGCTCCCAATTCTCATACCCATCAACCATGGCCTTATCTTCTACTTGCTTTTCTCACTCTCAATTCTCACTCAAGGTATGCCCTTTCTCTGCTATTCTCCATTCATAGATTGTACTATAAGTTTTTCTTCATTAAATTGCTGTTTATTGTTCTCAGTTTTTTTAATTCATACCTGGTATGTATGTTAAACTGATACACACACATTGTTTGCTACTTGTACGGTGTGGTTAGATCTGAAGTTTCTCCATTGTTATATGATTACATTGAAATTGAAAATGAAAATTTGAGTGCAATTAAGACGCTAGTGAAGTCTTCATGTAGATAGTGCTGAGAAAATATCTATCATTTGAAGATATTTGGCAATAGGCAGTGTTTGGAAGAAAAAACTTTGAAGAATGAGGTGCTAGTGTTTGGAGGTTTAGTGAATTGAATGTCAATCAGGTACCGTTGAAGTCTCAATGTCATTTGAATTATGCTATAAGAAATTAGGCGTGGTGTATGTGTATTGCATGCCAAGCAAATCTTCAATAAAATTAATCTACAATTGGTAATGGAAAAAAGAAAATGAGGTTTTCCATCTCACTAAGCACTAACGAGTTTGAAGCTACAATGAAATTCCAACCCTGCTAAACGATTGTTCTATTAGAAGTAATCAATCTCTACTACTTACTGTAGATGGACTGCTGGACACCTGCTCTGTCGTCAAATATCCTATGTTATATCAGGAGGAACCAGCCTCCATCCTTTACACTTCAAACAATAAACTCAAACCTTTTAAGTCAACAAGTTCAGAAACGAAGAACCAAGCATGGCAATGGATGGAGTTTCCTCGGAGGATCAAGAGTAATGTCTCAGCCTAACCTCCAAAATCTTCCACAAAGAAGAAGCTACAGGGTGTCTGCTATGTGTAATCTTTTCTTCCACTGCTTATCTTTATTTCTCAACTCGTGTCATGCTACTTCCTTTTTGGTTCTTTTTGGATAATTCTTGGGAATCAGCTATGTTCGGTCAGGAATGTGGTTATTTACAGTCATCTCATAATGATGCGCTTTAGGCTATTATGACACCTACCTGCCAAAACATATGTTTAATCAACAAACTGAATTCAAAAAATTTGTTACAATGCTTATTAACTTTGTACAAATACTTTTATGTGCCCACTTGGCTTAATGTCCAAACCTGTTATCCTCCTATTTGATGAACCAGGAAAAACAAATTCAAAAAGAAAAGTACTTCTAGAAGTATAACAATTTGCTGTCTTCTTTCAATCTGGTTGATAATAGAAATATCTCCCACCTTGTGCCAATGTTCCGTTGAAATCTCGTTTCTCTCATTACGTTGCTGGATTTTCTATCTCATGTCAATCGAAGAATATTCTTACTTGCTAATGTAGATGTGTAAACTGCTAGTGTCTTACATTATACCAAGAGACAGTTTTGATGTATTGTATATGGAATATCAAATTGATCTATTTGATTATAAATATATATGTATATAAATATATATACATGTTTTTTAAGCTTCTTATTGTTTACTCTCTTTGCAAATGTTTCAGTGTCATCTATTTGAACTTTTGGTACAACTGATGTCTTATTTTTACAGGGTTGCCTAGTTCTCAAGTAGCTAGTAGTGTCTTTACACTAGGAACAGCAGGCGTTCTTCCATTTTACACCCTCATGGTTGCAGCACCTAAAGCAGAACTTGTAAGTAATCTCAGTTCTGTAAAGCAACACTATTTTTTTTATTTTCTAGAGAGTATGCCCTGTGGATATATTATCAACTTAGGAAGCTCTTGTTTATTTCTTTTCTTGGAAGAAATAAAAAGAAAAGTTACACATGCCAAGTTCTCTCTCCTTATGTCATCCACAAAAGTAGAAGTCATGGGGCATGATTTCAGTTGCATTGATTTGTGATCTAATTGCAAGATACTGATTTTGTGCCTTTCCAAGATATATTGTAATAGGGCATAATTAAATACTTAATGCAGACCAGAAAATTGATGGATAGTGCAATACCATATATTGTGCTCGGACTTCTGTACGCATATCTGTTGTACTTGTCTTGGACACCAGATACAATTCGGCTGATGTTTGCTAGTAAATACTGGCTTCCAGAGGTTTGTTCTTGTACTTAACAAATGATAGTTATCATCTTGTGCTGATACCGTGATTTAGGCTGTTGACATTTCATTCTGTTCAGCTGTCTGGTATAGCAAAGATGTTCTCCAGTGAGATGACATTAGCATCTGCTTGGATTCACCTATTGGCTGTAGATCTTTTTGCTGCAAGGTCTCTCTCTTTCTCTCTCAAAACCACACTTCATTATTGTATATGTGTTGGATTGTCCCATGTTAGTTGAGGAAATGGCCAATTGTCTCTTTATAAGGTGGACATGTTGGACAATCCTCATCTTATGAGCTAGTGTTTGGGGTTGTGTTGGAGCCAGCCGGTGATATTTGGTTGTCCAACACTAGTTGAGGAATGGACTTCTCTTGCCTCATATAATCTTGGCCATTTCTCAATTAATGAGCAAGCTTTTAAGATTGTGTTAGGTTCAAGGTCATTTCCTTAACAGTACGTTTGTGCAGCCAGTTGTTCTTTTCTGATCCTATTGGGTTGAGGGAAAAGGAGGAAGGTGCCCTTGTTAAAGTATTCTAATGCTGTTTTTTACTTGAAACAGGCAAGTTTATCATGATGGCTTGCAAAACGGTATAGAAACGCGTCATTCTGTGTCTCTCTGCTTGCTATTTTGCCCCATTGGGATTGTTATTCATCTCCTCACCAAAGCTGTACGAAGTAGTGCAGAAAAAACAGTGCTTAGAACTCACTGACAGAGATTCAACAATTGTTGCCTGTTAACGACTAATGTAACTGTGAACAAAGGGTGATCTTCATAAGTGTGCAAATTTGTATATCATTGATCCAACACTGCTTGAAGCATTCGAATTGATGAGCTCTCCTTATATTTTTCAGTAAATCTAAATTCTTTTAAGATGGCCGAATGTCAGGTTTCTTTCTTGGATCGTTACTCCTGCCAAATAAAAAAACGTTTCTTCTTCTCCAATCCAATTACTGATAGGACGCAAATAAGAATTTCTCATCTCATATTTGCTATAAACATTGCCTATAATTGACATAATGTTGAATTTGTTCTAATATCAGTGAAAAGTAACTCTTCCTAAAAAGTTGGGTACTCTTTCTGGTCTCTGAAGAATCGCTTGGGTTATCTCATGGGTTCATACACATGCTCACTATATTGTTTTCCTCATTATTTCATTCAAATTAATCAAGAACTGGTAGAGAAGAAAAGAAAAGGTCCATAAAATATGGGAAGGTATATATACTGTTTGTACAAATATTTCACTAACCATGTTGGTCATATAAATCAAAACATAACACAAGTTCAATGTAGATGCAACATGGCAACCAGCAACGGGAATGGCACAGAACTTCTCTTCTTGTTATGTATATTCTTTGATGTGCTCTCCATGATTCCAGGCACTTGATATTTGGGCATAACTGGGAAGTACTGATATTATAAATAGTTTCAGGCCAATTACCACGACACAATAAGGAGTATCCGGAAAACATGTTTCTCCTCATTTGCATCACTGTTAAGTGTCAAAAGTATGATAGCTATTGCACCTGGACAAACAAAAACAATGGAAGTTCAGAAGGAAGCACCAGTATTCTAGTGACAGGGTTTTGAATTTCGTTACTGCTTACTGTAAATGCTCAAAGAAGCAAAAGCTAAATGCCACCAGAACATCATACTAACTATGTAGCTGGTCAAGAAAATTGTCTTCATTGGCTAAGAATCCAGAGATTAATTTATTCAAAAGCTGATCATTGTAACCATCTTCCAGAAAGAGACATGGTAATAGCTGAACAAAGGTGAATATAAATTAAACAACCATATTATTTGAGAAATGGTTGCTCACATCAAGTAGGAAGTGGAGACATTTCAACTTGATCGTCCAAGATGCCATTGGAGCTTGAGCCTTGGAAAGAATCTCTCCTAGAACGATCCAAGGATGTAGCTTCATATATGCCTACAAGATTTAGAAGTGAGACCAACTCACTAACCAATAAATGACTCAGGCAAAGTAAATCTCAAACAATAACATGTGTGTGTTTGTTTTTTGAATTTTGGGTGACGATGCAATAACAGATGATGATTCAACGAAAGAATTTTATGACTGCAATAACATAGAAAAGTATTCCAAGTTTGACGGAACATCTCAACATAAAAAAATATGATCAACTTCAATTCTTCAGATTATTCTCTAATGACTCTACGTCATACTCATACCTGTGATGCAAAAAGTATCACCTAGAGAAGCATTTGAGTAAACACATTATGACAAAGAATTTCTTCTACTTTTTGATAAGGTAAAGTAATTCATTATGCGAAACAAAATAGAAGAGATTGAATAATGAACTTGTTATCATAGTCAGGTCGAACTTCTTTTTTTTAATAAGAAGGTCAAACTCAATTCCAATGCCAAGTGAATGCATTTTTTGAGAAGCAATATTGGGATGGATGAAATATCTCACATTTGAGTTGGAGAGCAACTCTTGGATAGACATGTTAAATGCATTTACCAACTCCATAGTCCATACTGAACTCTCGGGTGTTCACTTACAAGCCTCTTAAAGTCCATCCAACTTGTCAACTCTAATACAAAAGTCTACAAATGTCTTTATTTTGACTGAAGAACTAGTTATGAGATGTCTCTTAAGGAATTGAAATGAAAAAATGCTTCTTAATCCTTTAGGTGGTAATGTTCATCTTGAGCATCTCTTCTTTTTCTGCTGAAATGTTAGTAAGTCCACTACAATTTGAAACAACAACCTTTTTTTATTCAGCATGGTCTCAGAACTTATTCATGTTCAACAATCATTATTTGACAGATTCGATTAGCAAAGCAGTCCGATATGCAGAAATAGCTGTGCAGAAAGAAATTGGAAAAGATGAACCCCCACCCCTCTCACCATCAACAACAACCCCAGTATAATCCCACAAGTGGGATCGAAGTGGGTACGATATACGCAGACCTTACCCCTCCCCACCCCGAAAAAAAGAAAGATTGCATCATACCGATTCCCAAGATGGCAGCACAAACAAGAAAGCCGAGTAACGAGAAGTCCATTTTATATACTATCTCCATGACAATGATGCATCCTGCCGCAACCAATAAGTGCCTTGGAGAAGAGAAAACCATATGCAACCTACGAATGGACAATAATGTAGAATTTCCATATGAGACTGTTGACTTGCAGGTCTAGGGAAGAAATCAAATGAACTCAAAGAATATACAAAAGGAGTCAGAACAGAAAACGCTAACGCTTCTGGTGATATGAGCTAACATACCCAAAGCTGTAACAAAGACCAGAATATATGCTTCTCTTACTTGAGCTCCATCAAAGACGACAAAAGTAATAACTAAGCAGGAAGGTAAAGCATTTACTCAACAAAAGTTGTTCTTACCTTGCAATGGTCCACGACATAAAAAGTAAAGATGGAAAAATGAAATGCTAGCAGAAGAGAGGGAAAATGCATGCAAAATAAGAAGTCATGAGTCAATGCTGACAGGTAATTGCCAGTAATGGGCTGTACGCTACCAAGATAAAAGATATGAAGAAGACACAAATAAATTCATATTCCTTGAAGAAACAGAGATCTTTAGACAATCAGGTAAAATCGCTAAACATTAATTAATAAGGTGACGGTATTTGCTATAGCAATCAGTTAAGAGTTGGTAAACTAAATAATCTTACAAGGATCAGAAAGAGATGACAAAAGATTACCTCTCTTCTGCGATGCTATCAATGTAAAAAATCAATATCATCCCAAACAAAATGGTGCTTGAAAAAGCCCAGGCAGAAAAGGGCAGCTCTACATTGTTAGATCCCTGAATATCTCCACACAAAGAGGGAAAGCAATTTAAAAGAAGAAGAAGAGATCCTTAACAACATAGCTACTGAAGGTATCAAACTGTACTCACTATAATCATGTCCCACATGGCAACAGGAAACAAAAAGCATGTCGCAGAAGTAAGGGTTATGGCATGGAGTCGCCTCTTCAGTTGGTTCTGTGTAAATGAGATGAGAAATATTCAAGGATAGATTTACTCCCTCCTTGATGTACCAGATAATAGAAAGTTTAGTGGATCAAATAGCTTGATGGGACTACACAAACCTTAAGTGAGACCCTTCTTGCGATCACCCTCCGAAGTGCTGATAAGATTCCAGCAAGAATGGGAAATAACATTTCCTTCATACCTACTAGCTGTTCAGTATGTGCTTCATCATCAGAGGAGGCATTGCTAAATGGTATTTGTTTGTTAAGTTCGTTGCTACATAAGATTCAGCGAGCGAGAAACAGAGAAGGAAGTTGAAGAACAAAGTGCTAATGCAGAATGAATTCACTAGAGCGAAGAGCTCAATATAGAAAGGATATGAAATGGAGAATATGTAGCCATTGCCCATCCTTGTGATAAAAAGTAGAAGGATGCAAGCATCGCAAGGAGTCCACCAACCTGATGATGGAGAAAATAGCAACGAATTACCACCCAAGAAAATGCAGAGTGAAGTAGAAAATTTTCCAACTGCTTTCTTTCTAATAAGTAAAATAATTTCAATTGTTTAATCCCATTTTCTACCATAACATAAACTTATAGCAACTAGATCATAAAGAGAAGAAATTAAGTTTCCTAGTGTGAGTCCAGTACGAAAGATACACAATAAATTCAAAAGAGACAGATCCACAACAAGTTCATGCTTTCAATAATCAGAGAATTATATCGCATGAATGTATGAGGATTCTTTTATAATTTCAAAGCAAATAAATTAATACAGTAGTTAAAAAGAAGTATACCTTTTTCCAAACATGGCCCCCCCTGCCATACAGTACCCCGGATAATACTCCTAGAACAGCACCAGAATACTCACCCAATATGGCCCTGATTGAATAGAATATTTAATCGCAAGGAGGCACTAGATAATTAACATAAAAAGAAACAATTTCAGACAGATGACCCAAGCAGAACCATGATATGTTTTCATGTATAGACAGCCACAAGGGCAAGACATAATGATGATATGAAAGAATTTGCGCACAAAAATTACCTACCATGTGGTTAATAGTGCCAGAGTTACTAATAGGAAAAAATGAACCATGCATAAAACAAATTCAAGAAAGGAAAAAAGTGACAGTAAAATATCACTCAACCTTGAACTTACCGAACGGGACCACAAGATTTAAGGCCCTTTCCCCACAAGATGAAGTAAAGAGCTGTTATACCACCATTTACAACTGAAGGTACCACCTGCCGAAAGAAAGATTATCAGCAAAAACGCACAAGTGACAATGAAATGACCTTCTGTTAACTTTTTGACATTTACTAAAGGAAGAAAATGATAGCTCTACTAGACCTGTGTATTAGCAAGTGCCCTGCCCTTCCAAGGCTTTTGCGCTACTAGAAACCAGATGCATGATGGAAGAAGACAGCAGAACATAAATAGAACAACTGAAGCCCCTGTCTGAGACAAATAGCGGTACATGGAGTAAACTGACCATATTCTCATAAAGTTCCCAACAACATGGATTATTTGCAAGGGGGTTTGCCTACATTGATACAAGTCTGTCAGTAATAACTTCTAAGGTAATATGGAGCAAGACTCACAGGCAGGAGGCAAAACTTAACACATGACTCAAAACTACATTAATAAATCCATTTTCACCATTTCCACTTAAAGATCAACAATTGATAGCCTTATTTACATAAGAGTGTTGGAAACTTGCTTCACTAAAATTTAAGAACTCAAAACTAATAATATAACAGGATTATCCATCTGTGCTTCTAACTATTTATGAACTTAGCCAACTCCTTGAGAATCCACAATGAGGAAAAGCAGAGGTCTTAAATTCGAATCCCAATGAAGGCCAAAATACTAGGTGAATGCTTGTTGGTGGGAGGTAGAGGATACCCCGTAGAATAGTTGAAGTATGCCCAGCTGACCGGTCACCACCGTCACTTAAAAAAATCTTGAAAAGCCATGATTTGGATAAAATGACAGTATTGTTCATTATGAAAACAAAGGTTGCATATCTGAGAACATAATATTGTTGGAAGGATCCATTATTCCGCTTGGCCAATTTTCAACCAGCTTTTAGCAGGATGAACTCCAGCATTTTTAACTTATTCTCCACCATGTTTAGACTCAATCAGCTGATGAAGACAATGGCCCTATTTTGGTATGAGATAAAGAAGAGAAACATCTCTTGGTGAAAGCATTTTGCAGTGCTTGGTTGCCAAAATTAAATTTTGTATTCAAGGGAAAAAGTTTCACCAAATAGGCGGAAAATATACACCTGCCATAGGCTAAGCCATTCCCACTCCACTCTAGATTTCACTCACTACTATCAACATGTAACCATTATTTCTCCTCTTTCCTGCAAATTATTATTACCAAACCAGTATGCATCATCCCAACCCCAACTATCTACTACTACTAAAATGTACCATCTTTATCCCTTACCAAATGCTGGAAAATAACAAGGAGATAACTTTCTCTGATTAAAAAAAAAAGAAACACTAATCAGGGTCAAAATATGCATGCTTCCAAATCTTGTTTGCATCCGTAAAAAGAAACAAAAAAATGATATTAGAAAATCAATTGAACGGTTAACCAGTTAATACAATCGTAAATTGGACATCGAATCAGCACATTTCTATGGTAAACCCTCGAAACTCCAAAAATTGCCATGAGAGGGGGAGGTCAATCACCTCCGTCTTAGCAAATAGGAAAAATTCACACGAATCCTAAAGTTTAAATCTTTCAAATAGATTAATTACAAACCGAACAAAGCACCATTTAGAATTAGGAAATTCCAAATCAAAGTAAGCAGAAATGCACTGAATTTAAAAAAAAAACAATAATTTCAGAGAAAAATTATAAAATCAAAATATAATTAACATTCGTGTCTTTTACAAAAGGATATATGACATACCTCATGGTAGCAGAATGAGATGAAGCGCGATTTTCTGAAAGTGGCTTCGGAGACATCATTTTTTCAACAATTAATTGTTTTACGCTTCAATGAATCAATTGAGAATAAACTGAGTTTAGTGGTAAATGCAGAGTGAAGAAGAAAGAGAATGCGAATCTGTGAGTTGAACAATGGAGAAAATTCATCAGCTTGGTGAAGGAGTGCAAGTCCATGAAAGCCGATGTTGATCTCGACAGCGAGAACCTCCCTCGATCCGCTCACGTGGAGTTTGGGCTGAATGTTGTTGGACTTGCATAATTGGGTCTCATTAATTGGGCCAAAGCACATTAATGGCCCAACTGTCTTGGCCGGACAAGTTGCAGAGATAGCCTATTGAAGGACCACTATTTAGGGCACAGACCAATGTTGCAAAATATTTACCTCTCGAGAATTTTGAATTAGCACGAAATTTAAGAAAGTAAAAAATATATTAACTGTACTAAAAATATTATTTAATTTTGTTATTTTAAATATAAAAATTAAAATTAAAAAATATTTAAAAATCATTTATTAAATGATTAAGAAAAATTAGATCAAACAAATTGGATATTTAAACCGTTTTAGAATCAATTCAAAACTTGTATAGAAAATTATCAAAGTCAAACTTGAATATGAAATTATTTATTTAGATTCGAAATTAGACTTAAATCTTAATCATCCTCAATTTCATACCTATATATTTTGAATTCGAACTACCAAATTTGATTTCAAAATTGTATGTGTGATTTTAATGTTCAAATTTGAAGTTAGCAAGTACATTAAGCTAAAGTCACACACTCAAAAAAAATAATCGATACAAGTAAAAAAGAAACAAAAAATTCCCAAGTGATAAAGTGAGACGGAAGAGAAAAAGGTAACAGAAAGCAGTTGGAAATTGTAGTGAGAAACAATGGCTACGCTCTGTACGTTGATTCTTCCCAAATTTCCTCAATCGAGAGGAGTATCAACAACTCGTTCTGTGTTAAAGAGGGATCCCAAAATGAAGGTTCCTTATGAACTGAAGCATGGACAATCTCGTCTTTTTCACAAGCTTCCCTCTGGTCTAAACATGGAGGTTCTCTACCAGAGAGGCAGTGACCAGATAAGATCTACTAAAAACTCACCTTTAGTTTTTGTTCATGGAAGCTTTCATGCTGCTTGGTGCTGGGCTGAACACTGGCTCCCCTTCTTCTCCCAAAATGGATATGATTCTTATGCTCTCAGCTTGTTGGGACAGGTAACTCTTGTGTTTCTACAACTGCAATTACATGAATAAAAATATGTAAAATAGGATAAAATTCTTAGATCTCATGGTAAACTGCTTAATTTCTTTTCGGTACTGATGATCGATTAGCCGACTGAACTAATTTGCAGTTTGATTTATGTTCAACTAAATGTTTACCTTAGAAAAGACCTGATAATGTTGGAAGAATTGTAATCTCAGATAAATATTCAGCTTTTGTTTACTTGATCAAATAGATACCACTAGTTACTTCGCCAAGATATTTCATTATCATTTAAATGGTGAAATAGCAATGCAACCCTATCGAAGTAGCAAAGGTACGTTATTAATGTATATGTACCCTTTTGACATTGCCAGGGAGAAAGTGATTCACCTGCTGCTGCAGTTGCAGGTACCCTCGAGGTATTTTACATTTCTTTCTGTTAGATTCTTGTTGGTTGTCAATCAGGAAGTTGCTTGAGTAATAACATTTACGCTGAGCTGACATTTCTCATTCAGGTTTCTCTTAGTGCATTGCTGAAACGGTTTTCAGTTCCTTCTAATTCTGTACTTTGCTGCATTCAGTAGACACATGCTGGTGATATTGCTGACTTCATCCACAAAGAGATCAAGTTGCCACCAGTGTTGCTTGGACATTCATTTGGGGGACTAATTGTTCAGTATTACATTGCAAATATTAGAAGAGAAGCAGTAAAAGGTCATCGTGTTTTTGTTATTGTTTGCAAACTAAGGCATACTGCATTTTCTACTCCAAATCCAAAAGTTCCTCAAAGTGGTTACTTCTACTCAATCCATACAGTTTGCTCTTTTGGTGCTACAGGTTCTGATTCAGAAAAGAAAAGCTTATTCCCCAATCTTTCTGGAGTGGTGCTCGTTTGCTCAGTACCCCCTTCCGGTAATAGGTGACTTCCTCTACTGAAAAAGCATGTCTTCCATACGAACTTTGTTTTCACTCAATAACTTGTTTCCCTTTTATTTTATTCAGTGGTTTAGTATGGCGATATCTCTTCTCCAAGCCTCTTGCTGCTTTCAAGGTTTGTCTATTTAGTTTAAAGAAACCATATACACACTTATCTCAGATACAGACTAGCATTTACTAGGGCATACATATGTACATAGTGAAGCCACTTGGACCCATTCTTCCTGTTTCGATTTTTCTGTGAATACTATCGATGATTAAAAAAGTGGGTGAAACGTCATCTGTTTTCTTTTTGCCCCGTTTGCACATCCTCGTTTTTTTTTTCTTTTCAAAATGGTGAATTTGATATTTCGAGCAGGTAACTCGGAGCCTGGCAGCCAAAGCTTTTCAAACATCTTTACCGCTTTGTAAAGATACATTTTTCTCAGCAGGAATGGAGGATCAGCTGGTTGCACGGTCAGTCAATTTAGAACTTAGATGGGATTTTTTTTTAGAACTTAGATGGTTATTGTTTTAGATATCAGATGAAAAAGTAAATGACTTGATAGACAAAGACCTTCGTAGAACTCATTTCTATGTTCTCCTATAACTGGTATTAGGAGGATTTTGAAGATGCCTGTGTACTACTAGATAATCTAAGTGAAGGAATATTGATTGTATTGAAGTGTTAATCTAATAAGGGAATACATGGGAGATATATATAGGAGATATAGGAAGGAGTACTAATCCTAATAGGACTAGGATTAAGGAGTACTAATCCTAATAGGAGTAGGATTAGTACACAGTAAATACTAATATTATTTAATACTATTTATTTAATACTATCTGTTATTATCCCCCCTCAAGCTGAGCTGAGCGGAAGCGAACGGAAGCTTGGAACTGAGGTAATCGTGCTGTCGGCTCGGGAGAGGCTTGGTGAGAATATCAGCCGGTTGTTCTTCAGTGGGTACATACTGCACAGTCATGGTGCCGGCCTGAACTTCATCGCGAACAAAGAGACAATCGGTATCAACATGCTTCATTCTGGTGTGTAGGACGGAATTCTTGGCCACACAGATGGTTGATTTGTTGTCACAATAGAGAGCAGGAACAGTGTGAGTGGCGCGGAGTTCGCGAAGAATATATGTGACCCACATGGTCTCAGCAGCAAGAAGAGCAAGGGCGCGGTATTCAGCTTCAGTCGAGGACCGAGAGACCTTGGGTTGTTTTTTTGTACACCAGGAGATCAGGTTCGGCCCCAAAAAAACGAGAAACCCCGATGTAGATTTTCTGTCATTTTTATCATTCGCCCAATCTGAATCTGAGAAACCCCGAAGCTCCAAGTCCCCGGGTCGAATGAGTAAACCACGACCAAGAGTGCCAAAAATGTACCTGAGAATGCGTTTTAGACAATGGTAATCATGTTCACTTGGTTGATGCATGCGCTGAGCAACTCGGTTGACAGCAAACTGGATGTCAGGACGGGTAATGGCCAGATACTGTAGAGCCCCAATGAGGCTGCGGAAGTGGGTGATATCGGCAAAGGGGGTGTCGGCTCCATTCGTAGACGAAGAGACTGCCATCGGTGTTGGTTGACTGGTGCATTTTTCCAGTCCAGCTTTCTGCAACAGATCTCGAGCATATTTTGACTGATGAAGAAACAAGCCGCTGCCTGTCCGAGAAACCTCCATTCCCAGAAAATAATGTAACGGGCCAAGGTCCTTCATTTTGAAGGTAGTATGCATAGCTCGAGTGACATCCTGAATGAGAGCTGCAGTAGAGCCTGTAATAATGATATCATCTACATAGACAAGAAGAATGACTGTACCGTGTGCTGAATGTCGAGTAAACAGACTCGTGTCGTGTACGCAACACGTGAAGCCGAGTCCCTGGAGGAACGTTTTCAGACGTGTGTACCAAGCACGGGGGGCTTGCTTGAGCCCATACAGAGACTTCTGGAGTTTGCAAACATGTTGAGGGAAGCGGGGATCAACATAGCCCGGTGGTTGCGTCATGTAGATAGTTTCATCAAGCATGCCATGAAGAAAAGCATTGGAAACATCCAACTGATTGATGAGCCAATTGTTGCGCACGGCGAGTGACAGTACCAGGCGAATGGTTTCCTGCCGAATAACAGGACTGAATGTCTCGGAGTAATCAAGCCCATACTCCTGATTGTAGCCTTTAGCAACCAAACGAGCCTTGTACCTGGAAATACTGCCATCCGCATTGTGTTTAATTTTGTACACCCATTTACAGCCCACTGGGTGCCGCCCATGGGGCTTAGGTACAAGAACCCAAGTTTTCTGATCAGTCAAAGCCTTAAACTCGTCATCCATAGCATGACGCCAATAAGCATTTTTTGAGGCAACAGAGTAGGTTGTTGGTTCACTATCGGGAAGGGGTGTATTTGGTAGTATGGTAGCCTGAAAGGTTTTGGGTTTAAAGATACCGGCTTTGCCACGGGTTAACATGGGATGAGTATTGGGGGGTGGCACGGGCGGTGGTGATTCGGGGGTGGCCGGGAAGGACCCAAAACGGATCGGGCTGGAGATGTTGTGGGTATGGGGTGGTTCGGGTTGGTTGTGAGTGTGGGTGGTGGTTGCGGGTGTATTGTGGGTGACGGTCGAAGGGGTGATGAGGGGTGGTTGGGTAGTGGGTGGAGGTGTGGGGGAAGGTGGTGAGGGACCCTGTGAGTATGTTGGAAAAAGGGGAAGGACGCCAATGAATGATGTATTTGTGGAGGAGGAAATAGACTCGTAGGGAAACTCATTTTCGACAAATTTGACATGACGAGATATGTAGACTTTATGAGTTTGTGGGTCAAGACAGCGATAACCCTTGGAGGTAGGATGATAGCCCAAAAAAATACAAGGACGGGATCGGGGTTGTAATTTGTGAGTAATATGAGGGCGTAGCCAAGGGTAGGCAAGACACCCAAAGACGCGGAGGTTGGTATAATTGGGAAGTTCTTGGTAAAGGAGTTGATAGGGTGATTTGTTGGAGAGAGTGTGACTGGGCATTCTGTTAATGAGGTAGTTTGCGGTGGCTAGAGCTTCTACCCAAAAGGAGACAGGGAGATGAGATTGATGTAGAAGAGTAACCACCGTTTCAATGAGATGGCGATGCTTACGCTCAGCCACCCCATTCTGTTCGGGAGTGTATGGACAGGAGGTTTGATGTATAATTCCCAGGGATTGCAGAAACTGGCCAAAGATGTTATTGACATATTCCTTTCCATTGTCACTTCGAAAAAGTTTAACATGAGAATTGAATTGTGTTTTGACCATTTTTTCAAAAGTGACAAAGGTGGTGTATGCCTGTGATTTGTGTTTTAGTGGGTACAACCAAGTGTATTTTGTAAAATCATCCACAAAACAAATATAATAGCGAAAACCAGCAAATGAAGGAACAGCAGTAGGACCCCATAGGTCAGAATGAATAAGTTGAAAAGGTGCAGTTGTACGCTTCTCAGATAAAGTAAAAGGTAATTTATGAGATTTAGCAATTGAACAGGAGTCACAATTGTTTACATGAATGGAAGAAAAACCTAATTGAGACATTAAAGAATTTATTATTTGAGTAGACGGGTGACCCAGACGACTGTGCCACAACAGACTGTGGCCATCAGCCGAAAGAGCCACCGGAGCCACAGGAACGCTTTCTGAAACTGGGTGGGCAGACGAACTTGTGCCAGGAAGAACGTACAGACCATGCTCACAGGGGCCCTGAAAAATCACCCTCTTGGTAGTATTGTCTAGGATCTGAAAATCATTAGAGGTGAACAAGAGTGAGCAATTATTGTCTTTTGTGAATTGGTGAACTGAAAGGAGATTGGATTTAATAGAAGGGACGTGGGTAAGGTTACCTAGGTGAAAGATAGCGGTGGGGGTTTTAATGGTACCCGTGCCAGTGTGAGAAATATTAAGGGACTCACCGTTGCCAACAGTAATACCATTGGAGCCATGATATGGATTTGGAGCGTTAAGCTTGGATAGATCAGAAGTAACGTGCATGTTGGCCCCAGTATCCAACAGCCATTCAGAGGAAGGGCCGGCTTGAGATGCATAATTGGCACGGTTATCACTATTTCGGCTCTCCTCATACCGAAACCAGCAACGAGCAGCGGTGTGTCCTGTTTTCTGACAGATTTGACAAGTTGGACGATCCCGCTCGTAAGTGCCCTGCCCGCCGCTGGAAGATGACTGCCCGCCGCTGCCGAAGGAGTGCAGGCTGTTGTTGCTGCCGTGCTGCTGACCGTCGTACGGCGGACGACTGCCCTGCCGACCGCCGCGCCCGCGGCCTCCGCTGTTTCTGCCGTAGCCGCCGCGGCTCCCCTGCCGGCCGCCACCACGCCCCCCGCGATAGTTCTGGCTTGCGGTGAGGGCAGTGGCCGGCTCCATAACAGCGGCTTCTCGGAGAAGAAGTTTGCTCTCCAGATCCACGTTGATTTCTTCACTTTTTAGCCACGAGGAGAGAGTAGCCAGGTCAACGGGCGTTGGACTGATGCGAACCGCCTGTTTAATGGAGGAGTAAGCTGATGGGAGCCCCCGAACGACGCACATGACGAGATCTTTTTCGGGAATGATTTCGTTCACGGTGTCGAGGGCTGTGATGATGGTGGAGACCTCGTCTAAATACTCCGCCATAGTTTTCGTGCCTTTGGTAATTGTGTGGAGACGATCACGCAATTGAAAAATATGAGAGTGGGAAATTGATGCATAGCGTGTTGCGAGGGCCGTCCACAGGGCTGAAGCAGTTGTGTAGGATCGGACGTGTTTCTGAACCGTGGGAGAGATGACCGCAATCAAACATGATCGGATCTGGCCATCCACGGCTTTCCAGGCGGCATGGGCCGGATTGGTTTTTTCTGATTTGTCCGTGGCGGTGATGACTGCCGGCGGCGGTTCTGTGCTTCCATCGACGTATTTGAGAAGGTAATTGGCCTCAAGGGCTGTAAGAACGGTGATTTTCCATGTAGGGTAATTTATGTCTGATAATTTTTCGGGAATCAGGGCATGAAGATGCCTGAGAAGGAGTTTAACTCCAGAAGGAAGTGAATCGAGAGGATCCACCTCGGTTGTCATGGCTGCCGCCGCCCAAGAGAAGAGAGGGAACGATCGGTGCCCTAAAGAGAGAGAAAAAAAAAACCTAGAGAAAAGAAGATCTAGGTTTTCTGGCTCTTGATACCATGAAGGAATATTGATTGTATTGAAGTGTTAATCTAATAAGGAAATACATGGGAGATATATATAGGAGATATAGGAAGGAGTACTAATCCTAATAGGACTAGGATTAAGGAGTACTAATCCTAATAGGAGTAGAATTAGTACACAGTAAATACTAATATTATTTAATACTATTTATTTAATACTATCTGTTATTACTAAGAGTGGCAAAAGTTGACTTTAAACATGTAACCCACTTGAGTTATTCCTACCACTTCCCAAGTATTAGTAACTTGAACTGAAAGTTTCCTGGTCGAATTGTAAAGATCTGGTAACTGATGCATATACTATTCTAATGTCAGCTTGAGGATTGCTCTTTTCAAAAATCCACTAATGTGAATTTTCCGAGTTACTCAATCTCCAGTTCGGATAGTGGTCATCGAGTTTACGTTAACATTTTGTTCTGTGTAGTTCCTAGATTATGTTTGTAATTTTGTTTGAATATCAAGCTCGAGAGTTATGTTTTATATTAAACAGAATAGATGATCTCGCTATGCATCTTGTTCTAAGCATTACATGCTGGAATTATACCTTGACTAAATCATCTATGTATACACAATGTTGTCTTACGGCAACATTTGCCTTTTCTTTTCTCCTTTTTAGTTACCAACAGCTAATGACTGAAAGCTCAAGGATGCCTTTGTTTGATCTAAGAAAGCTCAACGCATCTCTTCCTGTCCCTCGACTTGAGGATCCTGCATTTAAAGTACTCGTAGTGGGTGCAAAGGATGATTTCATTGTGGTAAGTTCTTGGATAATCTTGGAAAGTATTTGCTAAAAGATGTTTCAAATTTTGCAGCGTTTTGTAAAATCTGGAGCTAAATAGTCCTAGTATTCTGAAAGTAACATATGAATGTGATTCTCTCAGGACATGGAAGGACTCAATGAAACAGGAAGATTTTATGGCATCCCAACAGTCTGTATTGAAGGGGTTGCTCATGATATAATGATAGATTGCTCATGGAGAAAGGGTGCACAACCGATCTTATCATGGTTAAACAGCTTAAATAAAGCTGGGACACAAATATGAAGCCCGTGTTAATGTCCGGTTTTTGTTGGCTAGTTGAAACAACTGCTTTGGCCTTAGATTCAATCAAAGATTGAGAGGTTAAGATAGGATTGAGTTTGTGCTCTTTTTTTATTGGCTGTGGAGATCTCTTGGATATAGATTGATGTCGAGAAACCAACAAAACGGAAAAAGTAGGTTCAGTAACATGAAATTTTTTGTTAGAAGTTCATAAACAACTTCTTGATTTGGCTTTGATATCCATCTGCTGTTGAATCTTGTAAATTCTGAATGAAATGTGAGGTTTGGTTCCATCAGACACACTTACATGGCTTGAGAATAATATTTTAGGGATTTCTTTTGAACTTCCACTTCCTAGAGAATATATATTGGCATTCATTAACGAGTGTGCTTCAACTATGGTGCAGCTATTGTTGTGTATCCCAGCGAGATGAATGACAATGCTAAAGGTTAAAGAGGGGACTAAATCCATCAGATAAATCGCAATTTACAGCAATATTATAAAAAATACATCTGCAAGGATTAACCAAAAATTAAGGTTAAAATGAATACAGTGGAATTTGGATACGAACAAGTCACAGTACACCACCTAGTCCTAATTTACTCAACAACATATCAGTATGATCCGGTATAGTGGGATCTGGAGAGCAAATCTTGCCCACCCTAGTCCCAGTTTACACACTTGAGTACAATTCTTTTTCCTGCATTTGTACTTTTCTAATCCTTAACATCTCTGTTTTCTTAAGGCACCTTTTCTTAATGTTGATATTAGACAATAGATGAAATAGTACAGCAAAATTTCCACCTTCCCAGTGATGTTTTTAACTTCCAAACTATACTAACTTGAGCGGTTATATACCTGCACATGCTATTCATACAAGGTGGAACAGCCATTGTAACAGAAAATTCACTGTTTTATTAGCAAGCATAAGGGGCTACAAGCCTACAACTATCATTCCTCAAAAAATCTGCTGTTTACACCTGCTCTATACAAGTGCAAACCAGAGGATGTTGCAATGGTAATATTGGTGTTTGCAGGTGCAAATAGGACATCACCTTCAGCCACGATCGCTTCTGCTGATGTGGTCATTGTTCCCTCTCCTCCCATGACCAAATACATGGATGGACCAGGAGCAGAAGGGAAGGTAACAGTTGAATATGGGGGAAGAATGCAACGATCCACCTCAAATTCATCAAAAGGAGGGAGGTATCTCACTGTGTATGGATTTATTGCCGTACCGTGCAGAATTTCAGGGTTACCCTGTAACAGAAAAACACTGATTCAGATCATAGATCAAAGATAGGGAATGCCATGTAACCTGCATGTTAGGTAGTCCTGCCAGACATCTGACCTGCCTTCCGTAACCAATAAAATTACCTCCTAAGGTGTACTGGGAGGTATCCTAGCTGTTGCTAACCAATTTCCATAAGTGTTGTTAGTTTAGGAACTTCTTTGCCTCAACCGACTAGACAAGTGATTTGAACATGAATTTAGGCCACCATGGTAAATATTGGACTTTTATAGTGTGCTCAATCTGACGGCTATTCACCTTCAAATGAACTCAGTCTCCACTATACCACAACGGTTGATAAACATGGAGAACAAAAGAACGCCTTTAATAGCAACTCTAATAGTACCTGTCTATACGTGAGCATTGAACAGAGAGTTCTAACATCCCGGTGCTTGGGAGTTAGGCCAGCGCGTACCACATTATCTGAGGTTGCCATACATTCGACACATTCTCCATATACATATGCATGGGGTTCATTTGCCCCTAAATATAAAGCTTCACCAGGATTGAGCTTCACGTAATTAAACAAGAATGCTGCTAAAACACCAACATCAGATGGATACTGCTTCTCAAGTCCTAGGACCAGTTGTTCCTTGTCGGTCAGCACCCTTACCTAAAACATCAAAGCATAAGCAACACAATATGCGGTTAAGCTCCAACAAGTCATTTGTAAAAGAAAATCATATGTCTCCCATGTTAAAGAGAAATACTGGAAAATATAGTTTACATGTAGCTTCCTGAATGTGACAAAAGTTATTGTATTTTTGTTTATGAAATCAGAGGTTTAAGTAAAGCAGGAAATACAACAAAATTAAACCACCGCCAACCAATGGTATAATTAAACCAGTGGTAGCTCCATGGAGGAATTTGAATAACAAATGCAACTAATTGTAGGTTATGCCAAAATTGGTATGTAGCAC
Organism: Solanum pennellii; assembly: GCF_001406875.1. NCBI lineage: Eukaryota > Viridiplantae > Streptophyta > Magnoliopsida > Solanales > Solanaceae > Solanum > Solanum pennellii. Next base: position 52,867,815 of record NC_028638.1, read on the forward strand.
ACCCAGCTAAACCCTGATAAAATAGATCAAAATTAGAAGTTCAGTCTTCATATTTTTTTATAACGAAAATAAACGTTCAATCTTCATATTGCCACACTCATCACCGGAAAAATCGATAGTGCCACAACTCATCACCGGAAAAATCCATAGTGCCACCCCAAGCTTAAGTATCACTTTCAACCATTAAAAATCAACATAAAGGATAATTAACCGAGAATTAACCAACATTGAAAATTTAAAGAAACTGCCCAGATCAGTTCAATATCATCATCCTTAGTTTTCTGAAGAGTGAAGATGTACATTTCTGTTTACCTTGTTTTATGTTGTTCTTATTCACTCTCTTTAATAGGTTAAGATGGATTTTTAAACAAAATGGGTGCGAGGGAGAGGAGAGAAGGCCAAGACAGTCGGGGAAGACGGCCTGGTTTTATATAGGTGGGTCCAGCCAAAGTGTATTCACATCCATATCCCTTGTTCTTTCCTTCTTTAGATACTAAATGATTTCTTTCCGTCTATACAACTCGGCGGCCAAAGTTACCCAATGGGTGGCAGCAAGTACCCATTGGAATAGAGAGGTGCTCAAAAGTTGGCCCAAACACCACTGTTATAATCCCAAACAAATATATTCAGGGGGCACATTGAAATAGTGTCTTTAAATTGGAAAATGGGTAAAGAGGTGTGTAATAAGACACAAACAATTAACTAAGACAATGAAAAGGATAAGAATTCACATTCATTGAGAGATACTGCCACGTAAATGAGTAACTTTCATACAGAAGCACAGAGAGATTATATTTCCAAGGGAAGTCCTGAGCTTTTATATAATCATGGCAAAAAAAAAAAAAACTTTCATCTAATCATGGAAGGATTATGCTTTACCTTGTTTTTAATGTTCAGACGGCTAATCAGCTTAGCAAGTACTTCCGTGATCACATCCTTGCTAGCTGACATAATCTCCGTAAATAATTTTCTGAGCACTAATTTACCTTTCTCCTTTTCATCATCCTCGCTCAAGTCCAATACTAGCTCTGCAAGCGCATTACCAACCACTTCAACAATCTCGGGCACAGTCTGAACAATCACTTTAAGCTCCTGGAGAAAAAAGAAAATCATCACCACATCCAGTGTCTTTCTATTTTTTATTTTTAGGTCCAACAGACGTGGAACTGTAAGTTCACTCCATCATCTCAAGCCAAGATGACAGTTTTTTTGTTTGACGAGAACCAACTACATGATGAAGTATTAAGTTCCATTGTGTCCAGACCCAATTTCTGGATCTTTATAGACTTTATCCCACCAAAATTTGCAATACAGATAATATGATAGATAGAGAATAATAAAACACATACATGTTAGTTATTATACACATATTCTAACTAGAGCAACCACTAACTAGTCTTTTATTTATGGAGGATAATGAAGCTAATTAGGACCTTTATCCATTACTTTATTCCAATAGTTGAAAACAAAAGGTCCAGTTAATTATTAATCAAACAATGAAAGCAAACAAAACAAACTTTCAATATTTAATAAAAATTCCCATCATTGTTTTTAATTAAGTGAGACAGCTCTACAGTCAGCTTAGAGTCCCCACCATGAATCTTAGAATGAATATTTTCCGAATATGCTGGAGCCTGATAAATCATCAGATTCAAACATGAGAAGCTAGTCCCAGAGAAGTGATCTGGCACAAGAGCCTCTGTATTGCACCGCCAATTACTACATAGATCCAGTAAAACAAGTAGCTTAACTTTATTGGAACTTCTTGAAATCTAGCACAACTTATGAAGTACCTCAAGACTTATGAAGCCACATAAGGCCTCGAACTTGGTCAATGCCAAAGCCATCTCAGGTTTATGGTTATCATCCTTGTAAACGAGTGGCTGCTCCTTATGCAAAAGAATTGCCAGATCCTTGTCTGGATGAGCTTGTATAGACAAAGCTTTCTCAATTGAGAGTACCTATAACAGAAAGCCTGTAATTGATCAGGGAACCTGGTTGCTTATACAGTCTAAATATGAGAAATCACAATCTGGCGACAACCCAGTGTGAGCAAATAAAAAGCAATGAAGAGAGGAAACCACCTTGAAGAGAAAAGGAAGCTGGGTACCCCATTTGGCAAGAACAGTTTCTCCAAGTACACTAGGGTTCTTCTGAATCCAATCTTTCAAAGTAGACTTGTCTCTAATTCCTCCGCCATTAGCATATCCATTCTGAATTCTTCCTCCTCCTTCCACCAGAATGTAGGATGGTCCAGAGTCATGAGTTCCCATCCAAAACTCGGCATATGGTTGTTTTTCATCAATTTTCCTCCGAGAATTGAGCCTATACAGACGTCCAACACAAGACTCGTTAGCCGTACGGCCCCAATCGTAATTCTTAACAGAACCAATTAACCTGAGTAACCCCTTAAAACCTTCCTCCATCTCCGTTGTTGTTGAGAGACCCTAAAGAAAAAGAAAAAGAAAGAAGCAGAAATAAATAAAGAAGTTGAAGTTGAAGTTGAAGTTGAAGAGAATTGAATGTTGCTTATAGTTTCCATTGGGGGTTAGTTTTTGAAGGGGCAAAGTGTTGTGAGGAGGAGGGGAAGTTGGGGATTTGGACAAAGCAAGTGACGATGGGAGAGAGAGAGAAAACTGATGAGGCGGTTATCGTAGAATTGAGTCTCTTCCGTAAAGACTAGAATTCAGTAAAAGCGGAAATTTCCATTGCTGTAGAGTCACGCAACGCCTCTATGATCTCACCACAATACGGTCGGTGCGGATCGGCCTTTACTTCTTTTTTAACATTTGAGATAATGCATAAGTGTTCGTTTAATCTACGTCAAAAATTTCATAAATTCACTTATACTATATTAATGTTTTATTATTCTTCTGAATTTATTTTATTAATAATTTTCTGTACCTTTTCAGCTTACACAACTCTATCGTGTTGACCTAATGTTAGTTGATTTTTTTTAAGCTAATGTCACGTAAGTCGAAAAGGATAGAACATTATTTATAAAATAAGTTCAGAGGTAATAAGATCTTAGTATAATATATGTGTCTCTGAAATTTCGAATATAGATTAAGGAAGTACTTGTGCATTTTTCTTTTAACATTTTGATAGAGTCTTGTTCAAAATGATTGAATTTATTCAAGTTTAACAAAAGATGTTTTCTTACTTGTTAAAATTTTATTTTTTATTATAAAGTTATATATATGTTCTTGCGAGAATAATAGTAAAATCATGATTTATATTTTTTTCCATTTTTCTTAATATGTGTTCGGAATAAATTTTAATGGTGATAAAAAAAAATTGCCCTCACTAATATTATATTTAATATTTGATGAATTTGTGCAATATTTGAGATATTCTTCCTTTATACAGGAATAAATTAAGGTTTAGGATAAAATTATCAGAATTTTAATTGATATCGAATATATATTTTATAAAGTCTCTAATATAATTAAGCACATCTGCTATAATTTTTCAATGATTATATATGTAAAGGCACGTGAAAGGACACCTTTCATCGAAAAATATCGTGAATATAAATAAAATAATATATAAAATAATTAAATAATATATTTTAAACATTCTTGACACAATATATTATTATAGCCTAATATTTTTAAACCTTTGAATAAATTTTAAACATCGTAAATGAACTAATAATCGTGTGATCAAATTAATTTTCGGATACACTTCGTAAATTTTTTTGCTCCAGCAAGGGAATAGTAAGGTCCAAAAACTCTGGAAAGCTGCGGGATCCCTTATTTGGTTTTGATTTGTGGGGACATAAATAAAATTAATATATACTTATTATTCATGGAACATGTCATTTTATAGTACTTATTTCTGGTTTTAATTTGTGGGGAATTAAATAAAATTAATATATACTTATTATTCATGAAACATGTCATTTTATAGTACTAATTTCTGGTTTTAATTTGTGAGGAATTTAAAAATTAATATATTTATTATTCATACAACATGTCATTTTATAGTACTAATTTCTGGTTTTGATATGTCGGGACTTAAATAAAATTAATATACTTATTGTTTCATGCAACATGTCATTTTATAGTAGTAATTTCAATTAGAATCTATGTATTGAATATTCGAGATATAAGGTGAAATCAAAATATATGTGGTACGTACTTTATAAATATATAAAAGAATTAATTTTAAAATAGACAGCTCATGTATACCAATTCATACATTATTATTTGAAGAATAATTTTTATATGGGAAACTTGTATAAATATATTAAAATAAAAAAATATTTATTATTTATAATAATATTATATTTTTTTATTTGATCATTTTTAATTTATTTATAATTTAAATTTAGTACATATTATAAAAATAATTTATTATTCATATAAAATACAAGTTTTAATGATAGATAATATATTTATCACACATTTTAATACACTTATAATATAATGTGCCAAATTTTTATCAAACAAACATAATATATTTCAAAAAACAATTATAATTTATATATAGTGCATATATAATTCACTTTTAATTCATATTATAGATTTAACATAATATTATTATAAATGATAATAAATAAAAAATAATGCTAAAATTAGTAATTATTTATCAAAATGTAATAAGTTATGTAATTTTTCCTTCTTATATTCTTATTAGTTGTAGTACAATTTTGGTGCAATTAGAACGTGAACCAAATGACTCCTACAGTCTCCGTTAATTATAGTTTGTACAAAATACAAACAGCGAAAATTAAATTGTGTTTATCACCAGGGGTGTGCATCGGTCGGTTCGGTTCGGTTTTACATATAATTGGTTCGGTTTATCAGTTTTCGGTTTTAAAATATGCTAACCCAATAACAAACCAATAAGAAATTTTTTATCGGTTTATCGATTTTTGATGTTATCGGTTCGATTTCGGTTAACCCAATAAGAAAATGTCGATCAAATAATATATAATAGTACGTATGTTATAATTACATGTTACCAACTTACCGCCAAAACATAATAGAAAACTTTGAATGTTGATCAAATTACTAACATTCACAAACTTGCAAAAGCTATCGCCTACAATTACGAACTAGAATTAAAACTAAAATAAAATATTTCAATGACACAATCTTGAACAGTTGCTTGATCCACCAGATAATCAACAAAGTTCTCACCAATTTCCTAACCAAAAAATCACATAGCCTGAAAAGCTAATATTGAATCTATTTATGTATTAGATTATGTATATTTAATATTGAGGAAGGGTAAAGTAGTAAATAACTATAGTCTTATTGGTTATCGGTTTACCCAATAACCCAACAGGAAAAACCGAAACCGACCCAATAACCCAATAATTATTTTTTCTAAACCCATTAAAAACCCAATAACCCAATAACCCAATAACCCAATAACAATAACCCAATAACATTTTATCGGTTCGGTTTATTGGTCGGTTCGGTTTTTGCACACCCCTATTTATCACCATGTTTTTTATAGAAGTAATCTTGAAGGATATATTATATTTACTCATATATTAAAGTAACTATCATGTGCAAATAAATTAGTATATATTTTTTCTAGATTTGAGTGAGATTGGTGGTCTGTTCGTCTCATATTAGTTGATTATTATATTAAAAATAATTTTTATATTAGTTGATCATATTATTAGATCAAGAAAGTATTAATTAAAATTTTCTTATATTATTTTTATAATTAATTATTTTTTAAAGTGTTCACATTTATTTGTAAAATTAAATTTTTTAATCAATATTGATGATTTTTTGTGCAAACGAAAAATAAAATTACTACCTTTGTTCATTTTTAATTATCATAAACTTTTTTTCAAAATCAAATTATAATAATTTTGATTAATATTTTATGATGTATTTTTTTAATTATATTAATATGAAAAAAATGTAATTTAGTACTATTTGTATGCATTTTGAATATTTAAATTTTTTTGTTTAAAATATTAAATTAATATAATTTATTTTATTTAAAAAATTAATTTAAAAATATAATATGACAATTAAAAGTGAACGGAAAAAATAGTATAAAACGAAATGGTCAAATGATGCCAAATGTTACATGAAATAATGTGCCCTCTTGAGATGTGAGAAGGTAAATTTGCTAAAATTAAGAAAAGGATATGAAAACTGTAGTTGGCAAATTATTGGCATTTTGAGGCATGGACGAATGACATATAGAAATTAGAAAACGTCAGTTAGATACGGATGAACCTAGTATACTGCCACTGCACACTTATCCTTGCCTAAATTTTGAGAACTACGATTTTATTAATCCACCAATTTATGACGTGGATTAATTTCGACTACCACTTTTATACATGTATGTATATCTCAAATTGGATAATTAATTGGAATATATTGGCATCAGGCTTTAGACTTTTATGCTGGAGATAGGGCTCTTTATCGGTCGATTTGATTTGGTTTTAAAGTTTGTTGAGTTAATTTATTGGTTATTAGTTTGTAAAGATGTTAAATTATTATAAAATTATTAAGATATTAACTTATCAATTTTTTATTGTTATCGGTTTAATAGTTAAGATTTGACCAAAAAAAGAAAATCATTGAACATCACTTAGAAACAAGGTGACAAACCAAATAAACCATGTACTTAAGTTAACAAGTTATATCCTGCTCAAAAGCAAACACTTTTACATTGTAGAATAACCAAGTGTTTGAGACAACAAAAAATAAAAGTAGAAAATCAAATTTTAAGTCGAGGACTTTATATACAAAAATTGTATAAATATAATTATTTAATTTACTATCAGGCTATCGGTTAACCGTTAAGAAAAAACTTCAAACCGTTAAGAATCGATAATCCGATAACAAAAAAAATCAAATCCATTATCAAACCCACTAAATCAATAACCCAATACTATAAACCAATAACTTTTTATCGATTCGACTTATCAATTTCGATTCGATTATGAACAGTCCTAATTGAAGGTGTTTAAGTTCGAAAATCTTTTATTAACTAAAATAAGGAATTTATCACTAGATTGAATTCGTTGCATCGGACTTACCTAATGTAAATTTTTTATTTTTTTTTTGTAATTGAAGCTATTTGCATAAAAATTAAGGTTTTACACATTCAGATTTGATAGCGATTTTACCTTCCCTAATTTAAAATAGAAAGGAAAAATTTACTGATTTGCTTTGTTAGTACCTTATAAGTTTATTTCTATATTTGAACTTTAGAAAATTTCTTCCCTTTTTTATCGACGTAAAAAGCATCATAATTTTTTATATTTGATTTTTCTCTTCTTTTTCTTCTTTTTTTTTATGTTAGATTTTTTTTGATACTCTATAATTCTGACAATCTAACTAACGTAGATTACAAATTTTTTTATTATTATTATAGCAGCATTTTCTTCTTTCAATCTTAAGTAATCATTCTAAACGAGCATAATTAACTTGAATCTTAAGAATTCCATCAAGTGTTAAATTAATATTACAAGTACGATGATCGAACCAATTTAGTGCAATGTGTTTTTCCTGTAACGACTTTTTAGTGTAAAAGTACACTATCAAATACTATACAAGGCATGTCATATTAACGCATATACTAGTGCTAATTGTGGTACAAAAATAATTAATTAGGTAACAACATCTTAATATTCTCTACTATTTTCATTCTTTTACACTTCCACTCCATCATAAATTCATAATCATGTCATAATTTGATGGACTATATTAACCAATGCATTAAATTAAAGCAACCACATTATTTATGAAGAAAACATGGCATATGTTCCTAATATTAGGCTAAACTTTTTAAGGGCTTGTTTGGTGGATAGCTAGTCTTATCAAGATTATAATACGAAATTTAAATAATGATAAATTATGTAGTGAATGTATTTTTATGGATAGATATTTGATTTAAAATAAAATAAATGGAGTCGATTGTTTTACATTAATAAATGAGATAAATTACTCTTTTAAATACTTGTATTATACTATTATTAAAAATCATGATCCATCTTAGAGAAAATGGTCAAAATTTTCCTGACCTATAGCTGAATTCTCAACTACACACTTATGCTTCACGATTGTCCTATTACCCTCTTAAATTTTTTTAAAATGAAGTTATTTGCTTCCTATGTGGCGAGGTGGCAAAGAATGTGCAGTTCCCTCTTTTTGAGAGAGAGGGAGCAAAAAGAAATAATAAAACTTTTACTTTATAAGTGTTTTTTTATTTCATTATTAATTTTCTATTTTTAATGTTTCCTTTTATTTTATTTTTATACTTTTGAGGTTCCTTTTCTTCTTTCTTTTTAATGAATAAGAAATACCAGCAACAAATGGCAGCAGCAAAGACAGTACCTATGATCCACCATGTAAACTTCACTCATCCATCACTAAATCTTATAAAATCTTCATTCCATAGATTTTTATCTAACTAAACTAAACTAATTGCATCTAAAAATTTAATTTCCAAAATTCACCGACTTTTTGAAGCAATGAATTGATAATTAGTTTGAGTGGAATTTCATTAATATTGAGAGAAAAACAAGAAAGTGGTGTAGAAATGGAGATTTTAAAGGGTCATTTGGTGATTATTGAAAAAAATAAGGATTTCCGAAAGTTTTTTTTTAAAAAAAAATCAAATCAATCTCCCATTGTAAATTGGGGATTTATTTCCTATATTTCTCAACCTTGTTGTCTAGGAAGTACATCAATAATGAATTGTTTCCTGGAGAAGCCTGTTGGTCATGAATTTGCATGTACGAATAGTGGCTGCCTTGTCCTCCATGACTAGCTTTCTCTTAGAGTAAAGTGTGAGGTCGAAAAAAGCACACACAAGCAGTAGCGAAATATGCAGCGATAGAGAGGATTTTCGAAGGTTGAATTGAGAGAAATTTAGATGAACATTGATGAAAATTTTGGTGGATGGAAGAAAATCATAGCTACATTAAATGAGTTAATGAAAAAAAAACAATTTCAATAGAGAAGACTCTGGCAAATGATTGATGCCATTTATGGAGATAAAGAAAACAAAATAATTATTTTTTATAGGTCGAACTCATAAACAGATCCCTAAAGTTGTTGGGTTTTTCCCCTCAGGTACTTCAACTTTGTCATTTTCCTATTATATCATTGAACTACCCATAATTTGTTCCTTTTAAATATTGTTGTTGATTTTGATAAACTTTTCTATTGTAAGTACCTTCAATTGTGTTCGTATTGTAATGATTTTGATTAAAGGAATGAAGACAAACTATGTATTAGTCTCATTTGTTTTCTAATTGGTTCAAATGACTTTAAGTAAAACATAATTATTCTTGAATATTTTCATTATCATTTGAACTAATGAGTTCTGGAACAACATATGTATTCTCTCTATCAACACCCTCACGAATTTGGTTCCACATCAACTAGCGGTGTTTAAAAAAAACAAATTATGGATGGTTCAATGATCCAATTGAAAAAATAGCATAGTTGTGGTACCTGAGGGAAAAAGACCAACAAATTTAGAGATCTGTTTATGTATATGACCTTTTTTATACATTAAAAAATCTATATGACGTGGCAGGCACATGTCCTTCACCACTTAATATGAATCTTGGGTTGAGTTTTTAAGGGATTATATATTCTACTTTTAAAATATTATGAAGGTAAGAGGACTCCCGTAAAGTATAAGTGTGTAGTTGAAAATCTGGCTATATGTTGAGGGGATTTTTGATCATTTTCTCTGCCTCTTATAAATTATTATAATGTATTAGAGAGGAAGTGATGTTATGAAAGATTAGAGAGATAAACATATTATTATTTATTTTGGGACATTTGAAGTAATTAAAGTCTCATAAAGTAGTTCATAAATCAACTAAAACCTAACATCCCTGTAATCATTCTGCTAAACACATTATTTTTCCTTAAACAATCCATCTCACCGTCAAGAAAAAAGAAGAACATTAAGACAGTCATCATGCCAACTTAATTGTTAGAAAAGTTTATTCATAGAATTACTCATAACTAATTTAAATTATTACAGTAATAATTAAGGAAGATAAAAGGTGACTGGTACTTCAATTCAATTTTGAGGCATGTTATATGGCTATCTAGTCTTAATATTATTCTAACCGGCCATAACAATAATAAGATCTGAATAATTAGTGAGATATTATTATGAACAACTTTCACATATATTAAATATAAAATTTATATTTATATGCTATAACAAAGTTTATATAATTGTGCTCCATAGCAAATATAAATATGTATAATTCGCTACACATATATAAAGAAATTAATTGTATAATTCGCTATACATGTACAAAGAAAACAGTTGTATACAAATCAAGTGTATAATTTGTGTATATATAAAAGGAGAAAGAGAGAAAGACGAAAGAAAATTAGGTATGAGAATATTTATATTCTATAATTATAAGTGTATAGGACGAAAATATATGTATTTGCATGTGTATATACAAATTTTTCTTGCTTTATACAAATAAGAACACAACTTATACATTTTGTTTATGTTTGTATGAGCGATAGAAACGAGGGTGGCGAGTGAGATCTGGGAGAAAGGAGAGTGGAATGAAAATAATAATAATAATAATATATANAAATTATAACTCACATAAATTATACTTTCTTGCCACATTTAATTTTTAAATTTTATTAATATATGCTAAATGTATTTCGGTTATTTTATTTGAACAACTTTCACATATAACAAACACAAAATTCATATTTGTATGTTATAGCAAAGTTTGCATAATTGCGCTCCATAACAAAAATAAATATATATAATGTGCTATACATATACAAAGAAACCAATTATATAATTTCCTATACATATACCAAAGAAAACAGTTGTATACAAATCAATTGTATAATTTGTGTAGGTATAAAACGAGAAAGAGAGAAAGACAAAAGAAAATTGGACAGGAAAATATTTGTATTGTATAATTATTAGTGTATAGGACGAAGATATATGTGTTTGCAGGTGTATATACAATTTTCTCTCTCTTTAGACAAACAAAAACACAATTTATACATTTCGTTTCTGTTTGTATAAGCGATAGAGGCGATGGTGGCGAGCGAGATCTGGGAGAGGGGAACAAAAATATATGTATATATACAATTTTTTCTCGCTTTATACAAACACAAATGCATTTTATACATTTGTGTTTGTATAAAAGTGAGAGGGAGCGAGTGAGAGATGGAGCAAGAGAGGGAGAGTGGCGAGCGAGAGTTTGAGGGAGAGAAGTGACAGACAAATAGTTTGCTACACTGCACAATTAAAAATCAAAGTATGATTATAACATTTCGTGTTTAATTTATTAATTTGTCATTTTATACAATTTTTTCTATTATTTATTCTCTAAATTATATTTAATTTTATGAGCATTACGATAACAATATATTTTGATACAATAAATCATTATTATAAGTCGAATTCTCTACTATCATCATAACTTATAAGACCAAAGAAGAAATTTGAAAACTTATGAAATCTCTTTTTATTTAACGGTTAAAAAGATAAGGTAACTTTAATTAGCAGGGCTGTGTTAATAATTAACTCGTGTTTTGGAGGAATAAGAGAAAAAGGATTGGGTGTCAAGTGAATCGTATCGAAACCCAAGGGGCCAAAATAAACATTACAAGTTTCTTCAAACCGAGGGTTTTTCTCCGCCATTTTTTCCCTCTCCGGAATTCGCATTTCTCTGTGTTCAACAATGGCCGAAACAATTTGTAGAGCTCTACGTGATGGAGCATTCGAAGGAGAACACGCTCCTGCTCTAACTATAAAGGATACTATCGACACGCCTCTCGGTTCCTTCGTCTTCAACCATATTCTTACGCAACTTACTTCCAACATTCTCGCCGGTAAATCACAAGCTCGGTCAGTTCGCTTCTTTATGAAATTCACTAATAGTTATCAAACTTTTTTTATGTGATAATTTGATAAATTCGTTGATTTATACAGAGGTGTTGTGCTGGTCGCTTTATCACGGCCTCCATCGTTCTATGTTGAACTGTTGAAGAATAAAGGTTTCGACGTTTCTTCATCGAGTAAATGGTTAGAATCTTCCTTCTTTTAATGAGTAAATGTTAATTATGAGGATAAAATATGTGATTCTTTTTATGTACTGATTTTTGCTCACAAATCAGGCTAAGAGTTTTAGATTGCTATTCTGATCCTCTTGGATGGAAAAACAAGTTATTGGAGAGGGGAACTGTAAGAAATCCCTATGAAGAGACCTTACTGAAAACTACCTTATGTAAGAACTTGAAAGAATTGGACAAGGTTTTGTCTTCTATTATTGAACTTGGAAAAGGTAAGGCTTTGAGAATTTTTGTTAATTTGGGCACTCCCAAAGTTTAGGATAAACTTTTGTTGTGCTTTGGTAAATTCAAATGGATCTTGTTTGTTGCAATTATTGCAGAAATTGTTGAAGAGGGAAAAGGGAGATTTGCAGTTGCAATAGACTCGGTAATGCTAGTTAATTTTAGTTTTGGTTCAGTAAGCAGAGAATGGATGTTGCTTATGTGTCAAGTGATTTTTTCATTGATTCAGATTGTTTGGTTTGAATTTCACTTCTAGATACCGTAGTTTGTTGCGAAGATGTGTAGTTATCCCAGATAGCGAGCAACCAAAAAGTAGTTTGTCCTAGTTAGTTTTTGTTGAAGGAAACTTCTCAGAAGGCCTGTTGGAATTTTTGTCTAGCATTCACATAAAAGGTTCTCTTCTCTTATTACCGCTAAATAGGAAGCCGGATCTAGGTAAAAACTTGCACCTTTTGGTCATCAACTTCTTCAAAGGACGAAAAATTACTCTATCCATTTCTCTAGCGATTGAAACATCAATCACATAAAAAACAATCAAACATGACAATCAGCAGCCTTAAAGTTCTGTTGCACCTTCTATTTTGTCAGTATGCTACAGAAATGTGCGCACATTTATTGAGGAAATTTCCTAGATCTTTCTTACATTAGTTCTTCTACCTTGCTTTCCAGTTACAAGCCATGAAAGTTCTCCTGTCCCTTTGTGAATGCACACAATATTGGGCACTTATACGCGAGGAAACTTCTCTAGTTTCTTACTTTACCTACAGTATTGAACCAGAGCTATTGTTTTATTACTAGAACCCACAATTCCTAGGTTTGCATAGTGGCTATACCATCTTGACAGTTTATCATCTCCATCAACTGATCCCCATGTTTCGTTTTATTGAGACTGATGCTCAAATCTCAATGTAGCCACTGAATTTTTCAGGTTTAATAATTCCGAGTTCCCGATACACAATGTGTCAAATTATGGAAAAGATAAATAATTGCCTCGTCTAGTTGACTGGGAAAATCTTCAGCCTATGCAGTTGAAAGCAGTTGCTTAGTCAAATTCTCTAGTAATATAGAATTCTAGTTGTATCATTCTTGATTTCACTGTCAACTTATGGGAAGCAAATAAGATATGGTTCCTAAATAGTTGCATAACCTTTTAAACAAACTCTGAACACTTCTCTTACTCATAAGAACTGTTTTACCCGACTAGATCAAGATATTAGATGAGTTTGTGCAGAAAAGGATGCTTTAGAAATAGAAAGTGTGTTGATTAAGGCATTTATATCTCACTGTAGCATGGCTTTCAGTTAGATGTCTCACTTCTTTTAAGTTATTTACTTGTCTTCACCGAATAGGAGGTGAAGCATAATTTGTCTGTAGGACTTCTCATTTCTGGTTTATGCTGTATTTCATTCAAAATAATGTCGCTAGCTCTGTGGCATTGAATCAGTTTATAAGTTCCAAAATGATAAGAGTTTTTTCTTGAGAAAGGTTGAGCGGAGGTTGTATATCTTAGTTGATAATTTTAAAGTACCAGTACATTTTTGAGATGCTAGTTGACAATGTATTTATTGCGTAAATCTTTCTTATTCCTTATCTAGAAATATCCTCCTTTTTGAGGTAAAATGATGTTCCGAGTTCTGATGTATCATTCCAAATTCTAATGCAAAGTTTTCCTGTCACCAAAAGGTAAAATTTTAATTAAAAAAAGAAAAGAAAGCAAAACGACCACCTAAAGTAGTACTTAAGTATTAACTCTTAGGATTAATCTCTTTAAGAAGCTACTGATTTGCAGTGAATCAACTATTTAAATGTTTTATCATTACAAGTAGATACTAAGGCACGAAAAATTTGAAGGCTATGATGATAAACTAAAGAAGCGAATTACTTTTTGCTTCAGTTGTTGAAAGAGAAATAACTGAATTTCCAGTAAGATCTAGAGACATGCATAATTTTTTAATACTAAGAAATCCATTGATTTCAGTTTGAACATTTGCATGTTACTGCATTTCTAAACAGCAAATGTCTCCCTATTTGTGATTTCTCCATTTCTCTGAATACCATCATCTTAACTTTCTAATTCTTTTTCCAGGTTAGTGAGATCTTGAGACATTCATCTCTACCTTCTGTTGCAAGAATCTTAAGTCATCTTCGCAGTCATGGTAGGCACAGTTATTTTTGGCCATGTAGCTTAGTAATGAAAATTTTGTGGTGCAAATGTTATGCCAGCTAACTGTGAAATCAAGATTTGCTGTTGGCTTCCATCTGTTATAAACACTTCGCCACAAATATATGTTAACCTAAACAACTGGATATTCCTGCTGGAGAAATCATGATATCTGCATTTCCCAGATTTGGGCATCAAAATTTTCCTTTTGCTAGATGTGTGAAGTTTCCTTCTTGTGGTTAGTTTTAGGAGATTTCATGCTGCCTTTACAACTTTGTTCTGATTTCTACCTCGTACCCCTGCTATCTGTAGTAAATTGTAATTTGTTCTTGTCGCTGCCTACTTTGCCTGGATGTATATTTTTCTGGATATTACTCCATTATTTCTGTCTGCCTGGCATAAACACGATGGTATAATCCATTGAGAACGTTGACAAAAATAAGTCCACAAGCTTGGTTTATGCTGTCAAACAGAACCAAAATACTCTTGGCATGTTCTTGTATTGACTGCAAGGAGTTGCCTAAACAAATTTATCTTGCTCGCAGACCAGGTCTCATGCATATTTTGCTTGGTGCATGTGGACCTTCATGAGGCCAAGGTGGCTGCCACTCTTGAATATTTGTCCACTATGCATGCGGATGTGGAACCAATAGTTCAAAGAACAAATGGACAGAGAAACATCTCAGAGGACCTCCCAATGGTGGAACAGTCCTTTAAGAGAGGAAAATTTCATGTACGCTTTAAACGCAGAAATGGACGTGTCAGAGTGATGGTAACCTCCTTATCTGTTCCCCTCATAAGATAGCATGAACACTTCATCTTACACTGTTAAAAATCTATTTTTTAGAGGGAAGAGCTTTATGTTGAGGGATCAGGCATCAAAATTACTGAAGTTTCATCTGAAGATGGAATCACTGCACAAAGTCTTGTTCCCAAGGTGAGTTATTTTGCAGTTCAAACCTAATATAGTAAGTACTGTACTAGTTTCTCCCCTTTTTTTTCAATGGTGCAAGTGTACCTACGGTGGGCTCCAATTATGATATATGCACAGATTTTTTGGGAGAAATTGGAAGTTAGATACGTTAATGCCAAAATATTTTTTGTGACAGGTGCAATTCAATTTAGATTTGTCAGAGAAGGAAAGATTAGACCGAGCAAAAGTTGTACTCCCATTTGAACATCAAGGTATGCATGGACCTTGAGTTTAGTTTGTTATGACAGATTTGTTCCTCTGCTGTGCAGATAAAGTGAAAACTCAGTTCAGAAGTAAAAGTTGTTGTTTTGCCTCTCTCAGGAACTGGTAAACCCATTCAAATCTATGATGGTCGTAAATCACTTAACGAGAGCGAAAATGAGGAGAAACAAGCTTCAGTTGAGAAACCGCAAACAACAGAGGATTCTGGGAGGGGTGAGATAATATATTTTCGCGATTCAGATGATGAGATGCCAGATTCAGATGAGGACCCTGATGATGATTTGGACATATGATTGTGTGTATAATCACTTTCAAGCATCATGATACCAGATTTTTAGATGAAGGCTTTTTGTGACCACCTTACAATCTAAATTATGTCAAAAGTCAGGCTGCCATAACCAAATCCATGTCCGAAATGTTTTGCTGGCAGTCTACTTATACAAATCGGTGAAATGGAATATTCTTGACCTCTCTTAAGTTTATAGGGTGACTGGCATTGCCAGCCACATAGTAGGTTTGATTGATCCCTGCGAGTATTTAAGTGCAACTTATCTTTAAGTTGTAGTGTGCACTGTGTCATGGCTGTAGCCTTTGACTACGCTTATTAAGGGTACAAGGGGGTTGTAGTAGAGAATCAAACCAGTTGTAAGGTGGTAAGTTTATTTGGTGTCTTTCTGGTGGGATTACTACGGGATAATTTTGTTCATATATAAGATTGTCTAACACCTTTGTAACTTGTATGACTTGACCATACATTAATTTGTTACATATGTTATCTGAAGCTTGGATCTGTCCCAGTTGCCAGTCTCTTTGTATCTAATGTCCAGTGCTGGAGCTAGATATGTTAGAATAATAGTGCATAGTTTCATTCCTTTGATTAGCCAACCTGTTATATAAACCCTCAAATTATGGTTAATTAGAACGCTAAAACGAGAAATTATCAGAACTTGGGGAGGATTTGCAGGTCGTATTTCAAAGGATTATCCGGGCGATATTTCAATAACTCCCTGTTTTCCAAAAGCCAGACACTTTTGAAAGTTGGAAAACCAAATACAAGGGGTAACACATCATGTTGAGGCATCAAACAACTCACTGAATCTAGAACAATTTACAAACTAATGGATGTAAACAAAGAGCGTCCCTTCAACTAAAAGGGGCTGGTATGCATGCATGCCTAATCTATGCAGAGTGAGCGATCTATTCAGCAATAGAGGATATCTCTGCATAACTTGTTGAAGAATGTATCACACAAAAGCTCTTTTTCTTGAATTTACTACTCTTAACAACTCCAATCATCGGAGCAACATGTTGTCTAATTGAACCACGACTTACAAATGTCTGGAAAGGTTCTGGCACAGGAATCAGCTGAACAGGAAACCATGGTACAGTATTTGATTTTGCTATACAAATACAAGTCACAACTGTACTAACCCCATCTAATAGGGGATAAAAAGAATGTGCTCACTGGGTGGAGGACAGGAGTGCATCCCGGGACAAAAATGAATGTAGCATCTAATATGTTTGATGACATACTATACAACAGAGGATAGGAACTCTGCTCTGCCATATTGTAAGGACGTTAAACCAACTGAAAAGACCTAAACAGGTGAAAAGAATCAGATTCAGAGGAAACCTCAAAGCTAAAAGCTTCATAATGCATGTAAGTCTAGCCCCTTTGCTCCACAAGAAGAATATAAAACAATTATAAGTCACTGAGAACCTAAGAACAAATCAAGCTTTCTCATAATATTTTCCATTTTTCTGTATTAACAGTTGGCTGGCATAACTTCATTTTCCCTTCTTTAAGAAAAATAAAATTGATCACTAAAACATTACAAGTTAACAAAACTAGAAGTAATAGCGAAGAAAATACCTCAAGATAAAAGGGCAAGTCCAAGATACATAGCTCCAAAAAGAAATGCAAAAGATATCATTCCCCTATAAAATTGTTCACAGTAGGTGAATAACATATAACCACAAGATAATGAGAAGAATCAGCTCTTCTTAAAAACTATGACTAACCAGAGGACTCCCCAAAAAGGACCAGCACAACAGCACGGACAAAGTTCAGCAAATTTCTCAGCATCACTTGTGTTCACTCTTCGAGATATCAAGTCATCATAGATATCTGCATTGTCATGTTTGTTAGGCCATGTCACATCTTCGACGGAGGATTCTTATTTCACAAATAGATAGGATACTTCATACCATATACAGAAAACAAGCTGTTCATAACACCTGCAGTAAATGAGAATCCCCTTATAAGCAACACAGCAAAATAGAAAGGAGAAAGGACGAAGAAAAGTTCATACCTATG
The DNA here is from genome assembly GCF_001406875.1 of Solanum pennellii. Classification (NCBI taxonomy): domain Eukaryota; kingdom Viridiplantae; phylum Streptophyta; class Magnoliopsida; order Solanales; family Solanaceae; genus Solanum; species Solanum pennellii. The sequence goes on from NC_028638.1 coordinate 52,885,787, forward strand.
AAGAGAATTACATAACGGAGCATACGAACTTCTGTTTGTATTTGCAGAGCCCAAATTCCACCAATGAAAATGATGAATCCTGGAAAATGCAGTCTGTTGCAATCAATGACTGAAGACAAAATAACAGTTGTATATCAAGTACTAAAACTTATCAGGATCCTGAATGTACAAACCAATGCAAAGTCCGCGAAGTGTCCACTGTTCAAGAGAGAAAAGCAAGGTTAGACTCCACAAGTAAAAAGTAAAACTTAAGATACAATAATTTAAAAACCTGTTTATCTACAGTCATTGTTCAACATATAAATGCAAGTCGTTCATACATTTTTTGCAAGGCAGAGCACGATAAGCAAAGCGGCAATAAAACAACCAGCTGCTATCATTGCACTGAGAACATTTGTCGATGCGAGTATGAGAACCATTCCCCAAAAAGACGAACCCAGATCTTCAGGCCAAAAAAAAAAAAGAAAACAAAAAACGACAACAATAGTCAGATAGAGAAAAGGTTAAGTAGTTAAAGCAAACTATAGAGGATGAGCTAACTTTGAAATGCATATCAATTTGGAATTTAAGAAGATACTTCATTTTGTCTTTTAGGAAATGAAGCCAAGTGCTTAAGTATATTCAAAATTGTTTCAAGGAAGGGTAGTTACATCCAGCAGGCAAGATCACCCACGAAAGACCACCACGAGTTTGTGTCACTCCCCCCTCATTGGCATGAACTTTTATGCCCACCACCTGTACTAGTAAACCAGAACAAGAATTGTTCAGATAAAAACTAATGTGTAAATTAATTATGACATTATCAACTTCTATTGATCTGGGAAACCAATTCTGCACACGATAATCTAGCATGAAGCAGCACCCAAACCATGTCTTATCATTCACCATAAGCCACATAATACCAGGGTTTAAGACAATTCACTTTTTTACATCACACTTTGGTTTATATAGTAATGGAATTGGATTGGTATAAAAGTACAGATGATTTTGATGAAATTCCTAAATCATTTACATCTTATAGAATTGAAGAGGAGAGATTACCTCTCCACATGTGAGCTTACAAGCAATTGCATGGCTTACTTCATGAAGAAACACAGTAATGAGCTTGAAAGGTGTTATAATAAATGTTCTCCATAACTGTTTCAATTGTAAAAGAAAAAAGCAAACTGAATGTGAAAAACCGTCAAGGAAGAAACAACAAGAAATATTGCAGACAAAAACTAAAACAAGAATTGGTTAATTTCTACTCGTAGAACTTTTGATAAGTTGCTATATGCAAAGAAATCTGGCTAGATTATTTGCAAATTACATGGTATTGCATTTGTGAATATATGCAAATACGGCATTCTATTTACTCTTAAGAAGACCATCAATGAGTCGAAAAGACAAGCTGATACGTATAAACATATAGACACATCAAGTTTTTTTCTCTACTGAAAATTATCAACTCAAAATATTCTTATCATATCAGATGTCATATATACACAGATGAAATGGAGCATGTGTCAACCAAATTTTGTGTATTACTTAAAAGCTTAACCACATGGAGGTAAAGCAGCACGTTATGAATCAGCTTTTTAATCAATTCCCATAGGAACTATCTAAATCATCCAATTTCACACTGACTTTGAATCAAAAGCAGGTGGATCTAATATTTAGAAGTACTCACTTTCGATTGCAACATTTGGAGCTGCCTAATGAACAACATTTCCTCTTGAACCTTAATTATGTCAGCCCTTTGAGATTCTTGCTAAAGAAATCCATGAAAACCAAGCTATAGGCGTCATTAATAATACTATGACCTAATTTATGATAATAGATGAGCTACTTTATGCTTTGTCAATTATTGGATCGTCAAGCACCCAGGTATGTGACCTAGTTGTTATTGAAGTTGTAAAAAAAAAAAAGCCATAGAACAACAGAGTTACCGCGCACCAATTTGAACAATTGAGAGGGAAAAAATTATTGGATCTTCTAATGGAGGTGACATTTTCCAGGATAGTAAAGCATTAGATAAAGACATGAAGAGAATTAGAGAGAGAAAGTTACGATAAAAATGAAGACGGTGTAGACAGCAATGGTAACAAGGAAGATGACTTGGTCGTGGTTACAACAATCCTTCACCTCCCAATTCGCCTTCATTTTTTCTTTAAATTATATCCAACACAATCAAATTGAATTTCCAATCTCCCGATTCGCAGGCGTGATTCTACGAAAAGGTTTTTGTTGAAATTGGTCAGCTTTTGTGCATTGGACGCAACGCTTTAACAATTAGAGAGATAGTGGAAGCCAGAAGGAGGCGGCTAGAGTTTGTTGATGGAGCTCCTCCAACTGGCCGGCCGGTGACTCTTCGTCGTTGATTCTACCGGCGGAATTTTGTTGCTATTTTTCGGATTACATTGTTGAGGCAGTAACAAGAGGAACTTGAATCAACATTCCGTTTTTCCCGCCTTTATTTCTTTATCCACTTGGCCCACTTTAGTCCAACAGTTTCCTCCAGCTGACAATCCTCTCTCTTTTTTTTCCTTTCAGTTCAATTGAAAATTTTATAAATTCTTAAAATATTCAATAAAGAAAAAAACTTATCCACAGCATATTTACATTAAAATCTATTATTATATAATTTAATAAAATAAACATATGTTAATTAGTATGTTAATTAATTAAGATTGAGCAAATTATAAATTTAAAGATTTGACGTGCACATGTATTGAATTGATATAAACACTCGCTGCGGATAAATTTTATCCAATAATAAATAATCTTTAGTACCATTAGATAATTTCAGCTTCGTTTTTAAAAAGTTCCGCAGAAAATATATTTCTTTTTCTTTATTTGGTGGCAAAACTTAAATGATTCATCTTAATTTCAAATTAATGGTCAAAACATGCTTCATGAATCATATCAGATCATCATAATTTGGTCACGAATTCTAACTAGTTTCAAATTGATGAGCAACTTTGGCTTGTCATAAATTTGGAAGAATAGCTGATCATAAAATTATTGCGGATTGTAATAACTTACAGAGTAAAAATTTAATGCGATATTTCAAAATTGATCCAAATAAATTGGCTTTAGATATACAAAATTCAAATACTAGTTGCAACAAATTCTATTGGCTCAAAAAAAATCTAAAATAAGTCAATTCAAACAGATTTATAGAATCCTCTAGACTTAGGCGAAGCTAATTTTAGGCCTAGTGGCTATTCATTGATATGCTAATAAGTACTCGTGTGGTTGTATGTTGAGATAGCGTGAATCAATTTTTTGGAGAATCGTGTCATGTCTGATCTCATAGCTTTGGATAATAATACTTCATGTGTCATGTTTCATATATAGTTTCTCCAAATTAAAAGAGCATATCAGGATGCTAATTGAAAGAAAAATGACATTACATGAGCAAATGTAGAAACTTTTGGTTGGGAGGATTCATGAAAATAAATACATCCAATCCTACGTAAAGGGGCGGAAGCATACCCTTAGTTGAAAAACTATATGCAAAAACTTACGAGTCCGAAAAAATTTACAAGTGTTTAATTGAACCTTTTTGAGCCCTTTTGGTTTGAAGAAGTTGTCCTGTGTTGAATAGAAGGAAGTGAGAGACCAAAAATTATTTCGATAAACTCATGCATGAGCTGATGTAATTCTCATGTCCTGTCGACATATGAAAAAGTAAGAACTTATAGGAAGTAAAAAATAAACAAAGTAAATTTGCGTAATGTTCACGAGAAAATGGCTGGAGACTTTAACATTAATAAAGCAGCTAATGACAATAAGAATTGGACCTTTGATGGTAGTTTGAAAATGTATCAAACATAAAATTATAGAAGTAAAAGTCATATTCAAGGCTATAAATTGATGGCTAATGAATAATAGACAATAAAAAGTAGTAAATGTCAATGAATAATAAAGAATAGTTAATGGTTCATGAATATAAATGATTATGACTCATTAATAGTCTATTTACCAGTGCCAGAATTGATAATAAAATTAAAATATGACCAACCCACTTAATTGATTTGAATAAAATTAGACAAGAATTTAAATATTGATATTTTTTTATATTATCACGTGATTTTTTCCGCCAAAAATAAGCAGAGAGAAAAAAAAAACAAGTAAAATGATCCTCCTTTTATGAATAAATAAATTTTAGTGATGACATAATTCAAATTGATTTCACTATGAAGTCTCCAAGAATCCATCTTCGCTTGCCTTTCGGTGCCTCCTCATTTCTTCACCTTTTTTTCTCAACACAATTCCCTAAACGCAGCGATAGAACCACGATATTCATTAAGATTATTCTAAATTTGAATAATTAAAAGCACGAATTAATTAAAGATAATAATTTTTTTGTCGTAAAGCATTCGAATAAATCAATTCCTTTCTTGATGAGAGATCTTGATTGTAAATTTCATGCATATAAAAATCTCTGTTAGAGAAGCTTAACCCCAAATAGGCCCTATGCACGGAGGCAGACCCACCTTTGAGATAGTGGGCGAACATGCACCCATTAACTTTTAAAAAAGAAAACTATATGTACATACATTTATATTCCTAAATAAGGTTCATATAATTAAACGTGCACATTATAACAAATAACTGAGTTGGTGTAGTGGTTCATCACTGTTTGTTGTGCTTCTTTGCAATTTGTGTGTCTCGAGAATAATTCTAGATGTTGCATTTTCTAGTATACACGAAAGGTCAAGACCATTCTATCATAGATTGAACTATGTTACATTTTGTTTAATTAATATTTTATATATACAAGTTTCTGATGAAGTATCAATATTTTGACTAATTATATATGTGTTTATGTAATATAAATCTGGATAAAATCGAACTCTCGTAGAAAAAAATATGAATGTGAAATAAAAAACAAATTATTATAAATTAATTGAATGAGTGGATAGTCCATAAAGTTGGTACATGAACAACCATTCATATTCGCTAGGTTTCATGAACCTTTTTGGATAAGAATGTATCTATTTATTATGATATTTAATATGCTGATTTTTGGAGTGATTTCTCATTTTATAAATAGGGTCGTTCATTCATTATTGTATGATATACAGATGAGACTTACATACAACTGAATAAGAATGAAATTCCTTTTCTTCTTTTTATTATTATATTTTTATGAGCTTAATTTTATAACACAAATATGAAAGTGAAATAAAAGAACAATAAGCTTTTTGTGTAGCAAAATTGAATGCTCCACTCCACTTTTCCCTAGTAAATACAGTAGATTAAATTAATCAAACTTGTTTTTTTCAATGCATGGGGTCAGTTTGACGGTTGCAATTTTCATTAGTGTAGTAGTTAGATTTGGACTTTTCAAACTTTGCTAACCCTAGGCCCCTCCTTTACCACCCCATTTGTTTAAATTCATCTTTTCCATAACCCCTATGCTTTCAAATTCATACATATTTTTCTTACAATGGCGATTGAACTATGTTCAGATGATTCTAGTCCTCGTTTTTCTTTCTCTCACGACATTTCACAAACAGATTCTGTTCGAATTCCATCAACTAATTCATCCTCCTCTAGTATTGATTTTGATTTTTGTGTATTTCATCAAACCTTTGATCTTCAATCTACTTCAGCTGATGAGCTTTTCTGTGATGGAAAAATTCTCCCTATTGAAATAAAAAGAAAAAATATCCCTCCATCTCTTCCACCAAACAAAAATTCAGATCAAAACACGCCGATAAAAAGTCATAAATTGGTCATACCCAGTCATAACGCTTACAACGCAAGCGTCAAAAACCAAAGGTTATCAACAGATGAAAAACAGAGCTCAAAGTCATTTTGGAGATTTAAGCGTAGTAATAGTACTAGTAGTTACGTAAGAACTTTATGTCCTTTACCAATTCTATCGCGAAGTAATTCAACTGGTTCAACTCAGAACATGAAACACAAACATCATTTTCATAAATCGTCATCCTCTGTTTCTTCCTCAGACGGTCATTATCAAAAACCTCCATTGAGAAAAGCTCCAGGTTACATCAATGGGATTAAAATCAGCCCAGTATTAAATGTTCCTCCAGCAAATTTGTTCGGTTTGAGCTCTATCTTTTCAAGTAGCAAGGAAAAGAACAAGAAGAGGTGATTGATTAGTGTAAAAGATATTTTTCTAGTATAATTGTATTATGTTATTTAAATGAGTTGATTTTCTCAATTACATTAACATTGTTTGGGGCCACTGAATGGACAGAAGTTCATTTTCATTTTTTTTTTTGTTTTGTTTGTTTGGAAGAACAGGTAAAAATTGCTATCAGTGTGTGTCCCATTCTCTGCTTTGATATTTTGTTTTTGTGCTTTTGGTTGCTTGCACATGCTGGGATTCTAATTTTATCTAATTGGAATTTGATTCTTATATCAAAAGAGACTATGGAAAAAATGTAGTAGTTGTTAGTTGGTTGTTTATGACTTAATTTATGAATATTTTTATTGTTTTCTTCTAAGATAAAAGGTGAATTACATAAGTTTGCTTTAATTTTTCTTGCCTTTTGACAATAATGGGTTTTTACTTTTTAGATGTTTATTGCTTGGGATGGCAGGACTAATAGCAACTACTATATGGTAGTTGGTATGCTAAGAAAAGAGTTTTTTGGCCAAAAATATATTTTAACTATATTGCAAACTTAAATTATATTTTTAAAGTATCAATTTTAACGGAAAACATCTTTTAACTATACGACAAATTTAAATTACATTCTTAAAATACCATTCTTACCATAAAACATCATTCAAGTATTTTAAAGTGAGCAATTTTCATCCTTCTGCTTGAATATCTCGTAAAACTATCCGATATATCTCACAAAAATTAAGTCGTCTCTTCCTGATTATTATTCTTAGATATGCCAAGAATATTATCGTGAACTTTTTCGTAATTGAGTTAAGAATTATGCAAAACTTTTAATTTGATTGTTTTTTTAATTCATTTTTCATGTAATTTTAATTAAAAATATTATTAGTTTAAATATGTTTCTTCTCAATTGAATATGCTAGAAGCGACATTTGTTGGAGACTTTCGCTTTTAATAATGTAGAATGAAACTCAAATACGAGACATAATCAATATTTTGGTCACTTCAATATTAAATTGACCTAGAAATCTATTGATTTATTTGGTTAAGAAAAAGATAAAAATAAATTAATCTTCAACTCTTTCTGTTACAAAAAAGGCAAATTATGTACGTGCACATCTTCCAATCATTTTTAGTTTTCATAAGCAACAATGTCTAAGATTTCTTATATTTTCCAAGAACTTCTTGTAGCAAGTAATGAAATTATGTAGAATAACTTTTGTTGATAGTCACGTTAACTATTCATGTTTTCGTAAGATCCATTAGTTTTTTTGACAATATCTAACAGAAGGATGAAAGTTGTTCATTTATAAATACTTGAAGAATGTTTTCTGCTAAAAATGATACTTTAATGATGTAGTTATAATTTAGGATATAAATAAAGAATGTTTTCTGCTAGAATTGATACTTTAAGGATGTAGAGTTTTGGGTATAGTTAAAAGATGTTTTTGGCCAAAAACTCCTAAGAAACCAACGAATAGTTTTGGCATAAAATTTTTGGAGAATGATCAAATATATTTTTGTACTATTAGAAATAGTTATATCTTTTGTTATATTTTAGGGTCATATATATCCTCCAGTCATATTTTGGTACATATACCTTTAATTTTAATAAAATGACATATGTCAGCGTAAAAATCAAATAATACATCCCAATTTTGAAGTAATTGGGTAATTAAAATTGGGGATGGATTATTTGATTTTTAAACTGACATATGTCATTTTGTTAAAATTAAAGGTATATATATACCAAAATATGACGAGAGGGGTATATATGATCCTGAAATATAACAAAAGGTATATATAAATTATTTCAAATTATACAGAAATATATTTGATACTTTTTTGTAAAATTTTTGTATTGTCTTATTTCTTATTTAGTTATTAGTCTTAAAATAAGTTATAATTAGAACTAGTACTTAATACTCCCTCTGTCCCTATTTACTTGTTCATATTTCTTTTTATATCTGTCCCTATTTATTTGTCCATTTTAACAAATCAAGAAAGGACAACATTTTTTTCCTAATATTTCCTTATTTAATTCTAGAAAATTTCTAGTACTACTATGTGACAACCCCCTCGGGATCCACATACTCAGGTATTGTCTCTGCCATGGGCGGCCATTCGCTCTTTTAATCCCCTCTTATTGGCTCGCAGCCTCAAGGGAGAATCGAACCCGTGACCTATGGCTCCTTTACATCCCTCCCAAGGAGATCGCCTCTTACCAATTGAGCTGCAGATCAATTATGATAGATATACTTCACCATTCTGATAAGTTAATTATTTGTTAAAGCTTCATTATGTATTTCTTCGATTTGCAGTGATCAATGACAATAAAATGTCTTTACTCTTTAGTATCACCAAAAATTTGTTTCAAGTTGTATCATTGAAGAACATATATGAAACGATAAAAACGAAATAATTAGAATGACTACTCCTACCATAATAGACTCTGGACCAAATGAGCTGTGTAGTTTGCAATCAAAGGAAAATGTCCCACTCGCCCTAGTTTGCCTTATTTTTGTAAAATAAAAAGAAATCGTCTAGATTGTATTCAACTAAGTTTGAATTTACGCACGATAAATTTCTTTATTTTTTATTCTCAATAGTTTGAAGTCGAGCCTTCTAGTTTAGGATAGATAAATCTCAAATCATTTCAGTGCCGCCAATATTAATTGACCCAATTTACCAATTCCTTTCCTCTCCCTTGTGTTTTTTCCCCCCCATTATTTTCGTTTGTCTTACAATTGTGAACTAACTGAAACGTCCAGCTAAAGGCAAAGAAAAATGTTGGCAATGAGCTGGACTTCATAGCTTGAAATATTGTCGTGTTTAATATATTTAATGTTTATTCTGGCTAATGTCTCCATCGGTGAAATTTTATTATATTGTATTATTTATGTTTGTAAAACTTTTTGAAGTTTATATTTAATAATCAAGGTAAAATTTACTTTTAATTTAAAAAGAGTATCCTCATTTCCAAAATAATTTTTTTAAAAAAAATACTAGTCTCAACTGTTATGATAAATGAAATGGATAATATTTAATGTACTAGATTATAGAAATAATTTCACGTACGATGTTATTGAGTGCAACTTGACTAGTTACGATGAATACTTTTTCAATTTTTCACTTTTTTTTGTCCTTTTTCTTCTTCTTAGTCGGCGATCTTTTTTGAGTCGTTATTCAAACTATGATCATGAAGAAAATGAGAAATTTTATTACACTCTATTTCATTTTGTTTGGTGTTGTAGTACTTTTTATTGATCTATTTAAAAAAAATCTTATATTTTTTATCACATAAATATTGAGAATATTTACTAAAGTTTTTATACTAACATAAAACAGTATAATATGTTTAAAATTATTTTTTTTATGTTCCTCAACTTTGTGAGTTGTTTGTATAATAATAACGGTATATACAAATTATTTTTATAAAAGAAAAAGACATATTAGCTACAAATGACAAAGTTATGAGATATATTAATCTTTTTCTCTTGAATTAAATTATACTCTTTCATTTTTATTTGTTTATCTTGCTTTTCTTTTATGACAATTATATAATTCTAATTTTTTACTTTTCACGTGATAAGTGACAAAGTCACGTATTCTTAAGTGATGTCAATTGACAATTCTTCATAAAAAAATTATAATATGTATGATTAATTTACATGTATATTGATACCCCTTGGCTGCTTGGAATTACTTCTTTCATATTCTGATTTTCTTAGTGAAAATTTTATCTCTATTAAAAATTAAAATAAGGGAGTATGATGCCTTATCACCATATATAAATGGTTACCAAACATACTAATTTATGTCGATAATAATGGAAACAAAACCTATTTTCAAAGAAGTAGTGGGGATCTAATAATGAATTTAGGGACCCAAAATGTGATATATAAGTACTCCATTAGTCCGATATTATTTGTTATTATTTTTATTTTGAAATTAAATTAAAAAATTTTAATTAATATTTTAAGATGTATTTTTATTATTTAATATGCAAAAATTGCAATTTATAATACTTTTTATATAGTTTTAAAATATCTATTTTTTTGATTTAAAATATTAAATTAATATAATTTAATTTAAATTTAAAAATTATTCAAATTAACTTTTGAAAAGCGTAACATAACAATTAACACCGAACGAAAAGAGTATTGTACTAACACTTTAATTAATTAATTTTGTCATAATATTGGAGATCGGACAAGACCACATTGTTGAACGAGAAGCAATATCCTTGGTCCGGTAAATCATTGCCGGCACTTTAACATTCACGTGTCGGTAACTTACCCGAGGTTACTTTTATTTACTCAACTCTCTCGAGTACCAGATACAATTATACTCGCTGTGCTGAACTAACATGTGGAGTATGATCCATAACAAGAGAGCGTGTGATACACAGTTTGTTTAGCGCGTAGGAACTTGGTGTAAGATAAATTCAAATTCTACGCTCCAACCTCCATATCACGACAGCTTAGTATAGCAGACAGACGTAGACTCGACGGTACTGTGAAATTACAGCTCAGCTTTTACCCAATATTTACCAACGGAACAAATATACTCTGCTTGCATAAATTGTTTTCGTAATTTATAGATTATAATTTAATAGTCATCATGGAAAATTTTACGATTTAAACTTTACCATAATTTATAGATCATAGAATTTATTCTGATATTAATGACTGTTGGAACGGTACTTTACTTAACTTTGCTAATAGTAATTTTTTTGTCTCTAATTATTCGTCTATTTTTTTTCTTTTTAGTTATATTTAATTACTTTTTATTTTAACAAATTATGGAAAATCAAATTTTTTTACCTATAATATTCTCATTTAGTATTTTGAATTCAAAGTAGAATTTTTTAAAAATCTATATTTTTTTTATTCAATCTACTTTATAATTAATAATATATAAAATAATAAACTTACTATGTTAATAATTATTTTTTTAATAAGTGTGTTAATTTAAAAGCGGAAAAATAATTAGGGATAAAGGAAATATAGAATACTTAGGATCGCTTTGTGCGAGAGATAAAAATAAATAATCTGAATAAAATCTTGATGTCTTATTTGGTTGTCAAGTTTGAAATAATTTATTCTATCATTAATAATATAATGATGAAATAAGTTATGTGAACATAGCTAATTTCAAAATGATTAATCTTGAATAATTTATTCCCAATCAAATTACTTTTTTCTATTTTGAATCGCCTGTGCTAGACTAATTTCTTTTTTAGTTATCGCGACGAATTTTAAAAAATATAATTCTCTGATAATAACTTACTTTCATGTATCTAAAAGGAAAATATTTTCGTAATTAATTGACTTTCGAAACCATCATAACAGATACGAGTATAGTGTACAAATAAGTTTCTCATAATCATGATCCAAATTAACAAGTGAAGTCATTGTGTATCCTATCCACCCCCTATGTTTATGCTTGGAGAAGGAATAAAAGAAATAAAAATTGTGTAATTTTCAGAATTAAAATTGAGATAAAAAACATAATCGTAGAAAGTATTTCTAAGCAATATTACAGATAATTATTCAACTAGTTCATGACCACTAATTTGAATTTGTGTAACCTGTAATCTCCTTTAAAGGAACTTTTTTATATTTAGAGTTAAAATTTAAAGTTTAAGAAGAAATAACCTCATTCATCGGATCAAATATCAATCACTATAACTGAATTTGCTCCCTTCTAAATAAACCTTGATATCGAATATCAAATAATAATAAAAAAATCGTATATATATATATATAAAATGATTTTTGTTATTCAAAATATTAAACGAAGATGTTGGCATGTTGACCATTCTACAAGAAGGTGTGGGGTTTGCTCAATTTGTCCATTCTTCCTTATCCTACGCATCTAACTTGTCTCATTTCCCCCTTACACTCTGTCTCTGCTCTCTTCACTGTGCCAAAGAAAAAAAAGAGAAAGAAGAAAGGAGGAGCCGTTTTCACCACAACAGCTTTATTTTCTGCTAATCTTCTTCTGAAACAGAAGGTTTCACTTTCTGGGGTTCCTCAATAGCCTAAAGAAAAGATTTTTATTCTAAGCATGTGCTTCTCTCTAGTGTACAAATGATACTACTTTTTTCACTGTCCCAAAAAAAAAAAAGGATCTTGAAAATTCAAGATTCAGTCAATCCCCTTTTCTTTCTTTCCTTTTACATCTTCCTATAGTCAGTTCTAGCTGTTTTCTTGAACAGTAGCACATTGCGTGAGAGTTAAAGGTATTGCTGTTTCTATTTTCTTTGTTTGAGAGTGATATTTCTTGTGAAAAGGTTGTCATAATTGAACAGAGCTCAGGGTATTACTGTTCATTGCTATTTTCTTGTTTCTGATATTTTTGCATGAAAATGTGAGGGTTTTTTTTCCCTTTCTTTTTGGGGCCAAGGAGGTGTGAGTGATGTGGTGGATAAAGGGGTCAGTGGTTTTCTTTTTCCAATTAATGTGTAGATAATGTTTGATAGAAGCCAAAGTATGTGAATCACGTTCAGCAGAGTGTGAGAAAAAGGTGAAGAAATTCAAGAAATAATTTATTTTTTTTGAAAGAGGATTGTTAGCTCAAGTAGAGAAATGAATGATAGTTTAGCCATAACAGCATCATCATTGGCCATTACTGAGAAAAAGCCTCAAAGGCCTGGGGGTTGTGTGGGTATTTTCTTTCAACTCTTTGATTGGAACCGTAGATTTGCCAAGAAGAAGTTGTTCCCAAAGAAACTGCTTTCACCAGGTTAGCTACTATATTCTACTCAAATTTTTTAAGCAAGAATGGTTACTTTTTGCTAGAGGGGTAAGTTATTTCATTGTTTGTGTTTTATTCTTGTAGCTCGCCTGAAACAAGCTTCAAAAAAGTTTGGAGGGGAAGAGAAGCAGCCAAAGCATCGTTTGGTACTCATTTCTTGAACAATACTGCTTGTTTTCTTCTAGTGTCTCAGCTGTGAACCTGATAAAGTTTCTGTTTTTATTGTTTCTTGTTCTTGTATGAACAATGTAGATTGCTAATGAGAATAGTGGGGGTTTTCCAAATGCAAAGAGCAACGGAATGAGCAATACTCGTTGTGAAAGCAAGCGCGAAATGAAAGCACCAAGTTTGGTTGCTAGGCTCATGGGTTTGGAATCAATGCCAGCAGGACCAGGCAGTAAGGCCAAAAAGGCTTCAGCTTCTGAAACTGGGAGCTATGTGGCGGAGAAAATTGATGCACGGCCTGGCGGATCTGATAAAGAAGATATGGATTGTGAGAAGGCTGAAATAAAGCGTGAATTGAGGCCTCAAAAGCTTCAGAAGATAGGGGTGAGTGAGAGACGTCCAGTCAGCAGATTTAGTGCTGAAGCATTGCAGTTGAGGACTGTATTGTCAAGGCCAAGGAAACATCAGCCTAAATTGACTTCTCCAGTGAAAAGTCCTAGAAACGTCTCTGGTAGAAATGCATCTAGGTTGATTGGGGCTGCAACTAGGATTTTAGAACCGGGTTTGCAAAAGAGTAGGGCGAAATGTGCTCTTACTTATCCTAAATATTTTTCTCCTTTGGAAGATAAAGCAGATTTAGCACTGCATCATTTGGAAGTCCCTAATCCGTATGTGGATTCAAAGACTTCGGAAGTGAGAGCATCTGTGCCTTCATGTAAAAATTGTGGTTATATGCTTCATAGTAAGAATGGTACACCAAATGGGGAAGAACACCCATCGTCTGTCTCGTCACCTGTCTCTAGTTACTCTCAACCTTCTTGTCAAGGTCCAGGAAGCAATATGCCAAGGTTGCCCATTATCAACAGCAGAGATCAATTAGAGAGAGTTTTTGAGGGTTCGTCTTCAGACGCCAATGCTGAAATAGATGATGTATCATACTGTGCAGAGCTCATATTGGGCAAGCGACCTATTAGCAGAAGTCGAATAGAGATGCATGGTGCCCGCCAAGGGAGCAATGTGAAAAAGGATGCATCATCTGTCACTCATGTGCTTAACCAGAAGCAAAATCAAACATCTCAGAATAGAGAGAGGGGTTTTATGAAGTCTAAGCAAAGTAGTTTGCAGAGCAACAGAGTTTTAGCAGCTGCAGAATCTACGAATAATACCAAAAATGTTGTTGCACAGAACAGAAGGTTAGGTGCATCTACCCGATTGAGAATGCCAGCCACAGCCGATGGCTGCAAGTTTGAAACTGAAAGAAAACCTTATTCAAGGAGAAGTGATTCCCTCTCTCCGGTGCGGAAGAAGAGATTGATGAATGTCTCCAGACAAGATGAAAGTTCTATTTTTGTGAATGCGAATTTGGGAAGAGAATCAAGTCCTTATTCTGAAAAAACAAGTAGAAAAGATGTTGTTTTCCCAATTTCTTCCGTTAATAGTCACTCCACTAAACCCAAGTTGCCATGTTTGCGAGAGAGTGGTGCAACCAATAATAGTTCTGAGGGAAGTAATGTTGTTTCGTTTACTTTTAGATCTGCAATGAAGCAGAAAGCTGGCATTCATGCAGAAGTCACAAAAAGGAAGTCTCAAAATAGCTCAAGTTTTGATGCTACTCCAGGGAGATCCTTCTTTACTGGAAATGATGAAACAGCATGCTTGCAGAAATCCTTTCCTTTGAAAGGAGACATTTTAGGAGCACTTTTGGAGCAAAAGCTAAAGGAATTGACTAGTGAAGAAGAGTTCGCAGAAGGAGGTGCTGCACCTAGAAAAAGCACTGCAACGATCCTTCAGGAGCTAATAACTGCTTTGAATGATGAGAGACAATTTCCTCTGGATAGTTTGCCTGCTAGACCTAACAGAAAAGAAGATTTGTATGATGATGGTGAAGTGTCTTCAAGAAATACTTGCATGAATTTCCAGGTAACCATCGCTTAAATGTTGACTACTGAAATTGCAATGAATGAAATGTTTTCCTTTATAAAGCTGGAGCGACGTAAATAGATTTCTTAAGAGGGGTAAACAGCTTTGGACTTCTGGATAATTCATAACATACATTTGATGTAACTAGTTCTCTTCCTGTCTCTCTACGATTACTACACCAATATTTGGTGCTAGTGCAGTTAAGAACTCAAGATCACTTATACAACACACTATATTACGGAAGAACACTTCTGTTTGGTTTATGATATGTAGTCAGAGCACAGAGGAAAATCCAATAGTAGCTAACATTCAGAAAGACTAGATCAAGTTAAACCTAGTAATGCTGCAGATAAATGGAGTAGTCTTTCATACTGGGTGACATTATGCTAAATTTCATTATTGGTTAATAATCCGACTGGTTTGGCTTTAGCTGAGTGGGTTGAACTGTTCTTTGACTATGAGAGGACTTGGCAGCATCAACACTAACTGATTGAAAATACTTATTACAATCATGGTGTTTAGGCATCAAAGAACCACAATCTTGCGTGGTTGATTTAGTTCCATTTGATTGGATTCCCTGATTAGTTGCATAGAAGGATCTTTCTTCCCATTCATTTTCCATTTGAAATGAGAAGTGCATATTCCACACACACTGTTTAACTGTTTTTGGCTTCTCTTTTGATAAAGGGTTTAACTTTATATAAGAACAGTTGGATAGTGTATCAAAAGTTACAGATTGTGCAAATTTGGTATCATCTCTATAAGGGAATCTACATCATTTACTATGACCAGGTTGCACCAAAAAGCTAGCAAATACATCTGTGCTAAGCTATGCATAGTTCTTCTTAATGCAATGTATGCATCTGTGCTCAAAGCTATTAGTGGCCAGGAATTACCATTTCAGGATACTAATGGTTCTTACTTTCTTAATGCATAAAAGCCAGTTTATCAGTGTTTCCGTTAAGTACATATCCCGGGCTAGGCACCTGATTTATGATAGATATTTAGCAGCAGCCTCGTAAAATTTTAACACCCAAGGCTTCTGAGAAGGCCTTCTCTTCATTCGTCACTCAGCCAAAAGATTTAGTTATTATTTAGCATTTTTCCCCTCAATAATTTCTTTCCTTGCTTTTTAAGTGCATGAAATTTTAAATGCTCTTGCTTCGGTTATAAACCGAGCTATCAGTCTGAATCTTATTGTTGCTTTTGAATTTGTGCTCAGGCCATACCAGATTCAGCAACCGATTTAGTTGGGAATTCACTTGATAATGATCACCTTAGTCCAGGATGTGTTCTTGAAGCTACCTTTTCAACTGACAGCTACCTCTCCAGCAGTCCCAATAGTAGCTCAAGTATGATCCTTCATACACATTTTACTATTTGCATACTTCCTTTCTTTCTCTCAAAACACATAAAAATGAAAAGAAAAAAAAAGGACAATCTGAAATTGGATTTCATGCATACATGCTTCTAATGTATATGCCTGTGTACCTCCAGAGGACAAAGTGCTTGCCGAATCCATGGACTCTATTTATGACGAACCACTCTTTCCAGAACCTGATAGAGATCTTTCGGATTGTGCGACCTCATTATTCACCAGGAGGAGTTGCAGAGCACTGATCACAGACCATGTTAACAACATTTCTGGAGTGCTAAGCAAGATTAATCAGTTAAAAGGAAGCAAACTCGGTTACGCAAATGAGGTCATTTTGAATACTGAACTCATACTTGGAACTACACCTGAACAACAGGCTTTACCTGTAGACGATGGGTTATCAGTGAGCCATTTTCTCCTCAATGAACTTGAAATGCTATCAAGTCTTCTATGGATGACTTTTGGTCAGTTGCTTGGCTGTAACGACCCCAAACAGATGAATCAGCTTAAAGGATTTGCCTTTGATTGTCTATTAGAGTATCTAGACTCAAAATTTGGTCGATACTCTGATTCTGGTTTCAGAATCTGGTCTAAACTACCATCAAGCATGACTAAAGAGATTCTGATTGCTGATATTATTGAAGAGGTCAAAGAGTGGGCGGAATTTGTTGGGTTGATCCCCGACGAGCTAATAGAATGGGATATGAGCCATTCTTTGGGTAAATGGACAGATTTTGAGATTGAAGAATTTGAATGTGGCACTGAAGTTGATAGGCATATTCTCCAAGTATTAGTAGATGAAGTTGTTTTGGACCTCTACAGTTCTAGTTAAATTTGGATGGAACTGTTTGTAGCTCCTCTTTTTGCGAGTTTGTAGTAAGCCTATCAGTGTTCTCATTTGATAACTCTGGCCGCAATAATTTCAAGCAAAAGTATTTTGTACAAATCAAAGATTCTGCATCTTATATTCCTATTTATTATTACTTGCTTTTACATGCATGAATGAAAAAATGGTTGAAATGTAAGAACAATTAGAAGGGAATTCCATTAGTATAAAAAATAGAGCATAAGAAAAAATCTATGATTATGATATTCAATGTTCATCAATCCATAACCAAAGTACTTTCTATAGTTCCCATTAGGCTACAATGAATCAGTCTGAGTCAAACCCATTGCTCTATACAACTCTAAGCCAAATTTGAAAAATAAATTTTTCTTCAAGCAAAACAAAATCAAAAACCAATCTTTCAAGCAAATAAAAAAAGAATAGCACCCGGGTGCAACTAACCTCCCACTATGTGCTGAGTTTTGGGGAAGGATCAGACCACGAGGGTCAATTTTACCAATTAAACCAAAGCTATCCTTTCCGAGCAATCAAAGAATCAAAACCCCCAAAGAGAAAACAAGAAAAAAGAATTCATAATTGTCTGTATCCAAGAACAGTCTTTGCAGCAACTCTGTTTGTTCTTCCTACTCTGTTTTCTCCATTAATGGCACTCCTTGCCACAGAAGCCAATCCCTTCAGTTCATCCACATTAGCATAACTCTTCCTAGTCATCAAACCCCCAATCCTTTTATCCCCTGAATTCACCGATTTGCTACCTCCAATACTCCCAACACCCCCATAAAACTTCCCACTTTTCGAACCAGCCGGAGGCGGCGTAGCGGACTTCTCCTTCAAAGTCGGCAGCATAGTGGGCGGCGGCTTCCGATTCTCCTTCCTCAATGCTGATGAAAAATCAGGCACTGATTGAGCCAAAATCGATGACCCTTTTGTCCTCTTTGGTGGTGTTACCAAACTCCCCTGAAATTTCACCTGTTTCTTCGGTGGAGTAACAACAAACTCCTCTTTGAATCCCCATTCCTCTTCCTCTTCAGGAATTGATTGTTTCATGTGCTTTATTCGCAATTTCTTTTCTCTAAGATCAGCATAAGCTTTGTAACGAGGACCCCTCTCCATGAGTAAACAATCTGTAGTGAGTTGAAGAAATTGGGGCTGATCAGAATTTGAAAATTGAGAGAGAATTAGGGACTTGGGGTCTAGTGCGGCGTAGAGAGAATGAAGGGTTTGAGTTTGAATCAGAGATTCATTGTTCCCAGACATGGCGTCGACAGTAAATTCTTGTGGAGTTTTGTGTTTGGAGTTAAAGATGATGAGTTCTTGGATTTGATGAAATCTTTTTGTTGTTTTTCAAAAGATTTTCGAGTCTCCAACGGTCTAATAATAAACCAGGCAAAAAGGACTAAGTTATAATTTTCTATTGCTTTTGGTTTTCTAACGTTCGTATTGAAAAAAAAAGGTGGGTCCAAAAGTCTAAACTAGACCCAAAGATCAAATGATAAAGCACATTTAGAGATTCTATGAATCAAAGGAAGATGAAATTAGCATGATGATTAACGTTGGAATCCTACACCAAAATTCAACAAATGACGGAGGAAAATGTCAAGGCAAAGAAATATTTTGCAAATCTCAGACCGCTATCCTCTGGATGCAAGCATGGACCAAAAAAAAACATTTTTTTGGGCCTTTCGTTCCAAATTAATGTCTATTCTACATGAAGTGTTCTTCTTTCCTTTGAAATAAGTCTATTCTACAAGTGCTTACAGATGAAACTATAAACATTAATCGGAGTCCAAAAACTTTCTAAGTAGACTCCAGTGAAATGCTCAACTAGCTAGTTTTAAGTTATTACAACTATTGTGTTCTTCCATACATAACATTAAACTTTGTGATACTTGTATTTCTGCCCTATGTTAAATCGCGAGATTCTACTGCCAAATCCTTCCAATACTACCGTCCTGACAGCTGCAACTCCTTGATCAAGAGCTGCATCCACCTGTTCGTGTACAACAAGAGAAACATGAAAACTATTATTGAACATCAAGAGCTCACATTGTTATTCTTGCTTAGCTTAATTTTTTCTTCCGTGGTAGAAGTAATGAAGGGTAAGGAGAAACCAATTGAGAGTTCCTTGTGATACATCATATGCATAAATACAAGGCGGAGAAATCAATAGCTATATCCAGTACCACCTTACTCTGATGTCTATTTTATAATAGGCGACAAATATTTTGCAGACTAAACAAAGGTATATATATGATAATGAAGTTTAAGAGACAACTTGACCCATCCATTGGAATGCCTTTCATGATGAGATAAGATGAATGGTACTTTTGACAAATAACAAGAAGATAAATAGTACTTTGCCAAGCATCACGAAGCACAAATACCTGTTTCCGCTCTGTATCACTGAATTTTTGTAACAGATATGCCTTCATGTCCATAGTCCCAGGTGGATTCCCAATGCCTACACATATACATGAAAAACATGGCTTTTAGCTTGGGATTTGGTAGAGCCATTTTGTAGAATGTGAACACAGTTTCAATTTGTAATTATGTGATTATGCTTTCACAACAAATGGTAAGCAGTCAGTAGGAACCTATGCAAAATCGTGGAAATTCCCGGCGACCATTCAAATGCTCCATCACACTTTTCACCCTGCCAAATAAAAACAGAAATCAAATGTGAATTTGCTATATTCTGCACGGTTAACAGAGCTCTTGATGATTTGTCCATTGTGAAGAACCAATAAGCTAATATTACACACAATATGATTACAGAGCCAGTGCCATTTAGATTTTTACTACTCAAGAACAATACCCATTATGATGGCCATGTCCTCCTTTTGGCTGGAGTCTCAAAATACCATTGGGTAAGCTCATCTCATCGTAAACCTACAAGGATGAGTACAAACACTGTAAACTTTAAATCATGGGAAAAGAGGAGGATCACGTACATAGTATTATCCAGTATAGAATACCAACCTCAACCCTAAAAAGGCAAAGATAAAACTATCTCCTACAGTTATCAAAAAATGAAAAAAAAAAAAAGTCATACCAGAAGGATGTGACGCATCGGCACCTGATAATATGCTGCAAGCGGTCCAACCTAGTAAAAAAAAACATTTGGATTAGGTCCATATTAACCAAAGAAGAATAAAGAGCCCTCCGATCCCAAAAATGGAAACGAAAATGATCAGGGAAAAGGATAGAGAGAAGAAAGAAGTGCTTTGTTACTTCTGTTAATAAAAGCAAGAACTATAAAAGATGCAACATCATGAAAACTACACATTTAATGACAGAACCAACATGGGAAGTAGAACACAAGAGCTAAAGGATATATACAGGAAGTGCCTTTAAGATGACATACTAAGGAACAAACAGATCAAGTTTTTACCAGATTAAAGCATCTATTATATCACATATCCATTAACTGTAATGAACCATTAGCAGCATGATTTCTCTCAATCATGTTTTATCTTAGTTACTTAGCCAACCAGAGGAAATAACTATATCCAACTTTGCTAACTTCTAAATAAATGACCTTTATCAAAAGATAGAAATCTTCTAAATATAATGACAAATTCACAAGAAAAATAAGGTCTCAAAAGTTCTATTAAGGCTTGAAAACTTTCTTTGGAAATTCTTTTCATTTTCCTTTTTCCAAATATGGTTTTCAACTAACACCAAGAAAAAGAAGTTCATCGTTTCTCAAAACTGAAAAACCACTTTTGAGTAGCTTTGAAAAGCTATCAGTTTAAAAAAAACAAAAACAGAAGAATTCCTCTTTTTTGGTGTTTGGTTGAAAAACATTATTGCAGAATATTGATTTTATTAATGATTGGAAACCTTCTTCAAAAATATTGAAGCAAACTCCACACCATCTCACCCTAGTCAATTACATATGTGAAACACGAAACACCAGAACAGATAAACAATTCAAGAGAAAGTAAGTAGAACATAATTGCTTTAAAATCCCTGCAGTTTAGCTAGTTGTGGAATAGTAATATTTAGGAAGTAGAAGTATCAGTGAAAGAGCTTTTCTTTCTCATTCTAATTCAATATTTCAAAGAACCAGTCGGTCAAAATATAGTGAAATGGAAATCAAAAACGATGTCTGTATATCATTTGCTACCTGATAGGAGGGCTAAAACTGTGAACTTTGGTATCAGTTCCAGAAAAATTAGAAGGCATATTTCTATGCAAAGGGTCACTGTGCAGCAGATGGCATCTGGTTAACTTGAAGTGTTGGTCCACATCCACCAAGCCTTTAATGTTAGGGCAATCAGAGAGTTGATCAAAGAACCTAACATGTTTCAACTCTTTCTAAGCAGAAGATGCACAAGCATACTAGGCAATGTGTGTGTTCATTGCAAGTAGAAGCTGATTTAATAAGAGATAACAAGTCCACTGAGTGGAGTTACACTATGCTGAAAGAACATTTATATGCGAGACAGGATAAAAGCTTTGATCCAAAATCAAAGGCGACAAGGTTGTTACGCAGGTTATCACAAGGGACAGTCTAAACCAAAAGTAGGCTCTTTCATTGTGAAGTAAACACAACAGCTGATCATAGCAACTATCCATGTCAATCGAAATGGAAGAAACATGTGTAAACCAATGATAGAAAAGCGTTTAATGTTGTCCATATGGACATTAGGTACTCAATACTGCACTTCGAATAACTAATTAATGGGTTATAACACTAAAACACTAAACATCAATAGCTGCTGAATACATACTGCTTCTCCACTGAAATTCATGTAGGCCTGAGGCTTTGCCAATACAACAGGTACCTCCCCAATGGAACCTGCACCAAGCCCATCACAAAGAACCCGTCAAAGCTCAACATTCGTAAGGAGAACAAAAATTACAACAAACAGAATCGAATAACCACCTATCCCTATCAAGGCCTTCGACTGTATTGTGTTTAACACGATACCCTCCTCTTGAGAAACTCTATCAATCATCTCGAAACCAACCTAATTAACAAAACCCCATAATCAAGAAACAGCAAAATGCATTATTCAAAACACCACGCAAATACATAATATACACACAAAATTGAACTTCGAAAAAGGGGGGAAATTACATTGTGTCGAGTTCCGTGATACTTGTTTCCAGGATTTCCCAATCCAACAATTAACCAGGGAGTGAACTCAACCTTAACCCCATTAGGCTCTGGAAGTGAAGCTGATACTCTAAGCCTTGTTGGGGCTAAAGGCTTTTGATAACAAGGGATTCTTGAATACGATATACTGCAACTTTTTGGGGCATATACTGCATGCAACATTGACCTAAAAACAACATGGTTATTAGTACAAGTAGTAAAATTGAAAACAGAATCATAAATTGGGGAAGAAAGAAAACGAAAAAAACTAATCTTTAACATACCTCAATTGGACTCTTCTCTCTGTTTATACGGGTCAAGAAAATGATTCAAGCTAAGAAGAAGCACTGTTGGGCAGAGTGAATTTGCCCGCCACCACCATTTATGTTTCTTCTGAGCTTTGGATAAAGTAATAGAGATGATAATTTACGGATATGGTATATGTACTCATACCAATTTTTAATTTTTTTTTTTTATTAATAATAGAAATTACTTCTTGTTTCAAGATTATCATTTTAAATTATTTTTTGCAGTTATAATTTAGTAAATTATATATTGTACTTATTAATTTTGTTTAATAGACATCATTTTTGTTAAGTTGATTGACACAATATTTTAGGATCATTGTTACATATTATATTGTTACTATATCTACAATGTTTATTTTATTTGTTACTTAAAATGTATTGTATTGTATCGTTAAATTTGGTTGTTATAAAACAACCAATTTGATATGTTCCCATTGTTACTTAATTTCTTTTTTCAATTATATATTTACATAATATTTCAAAATATTATTTTACCCTTTATCTTAATTCTTTAAATCTAGTCAAACCTCTTACCCTAAAATAATTAGGAATTTTTAGTAAATTTATAAATTACAATACAATATGATACGATCAAACTAAATAATTAAAATGTTATTAAACAATAACACAGTCTAACCAAATATTGTATCTATTATACAATGAAATATAATCTAATACAATACATTATAAAACAATAAGTAACAATGATCCAAGGACGAATGGACTACCTATTAAATGTTGGTAAAAAAGAAAAAGACTACCTGTTAAATTTTTTTTTCTTACATTCGAGTAATGGAAATCCAAGTAATCAATTAATTTAGCCGCTAATTTTTTCCCCACATTAGTGATATTATGATCATGATGTCCCTCCCACAATAATAAGTATAGTAAAGCTCATCAAATTAATATTCGGTTAATAATCTCTTTAAGATAATATTTTTCTCCCTATTCGACTTGGGCAAATAGAAAAAATCACTTATTTAGATAATATAATATGATAATATATTTTCAGAAGATCCCTGTATAAAAATATAATTTTATTAAAATTATAAATTAATAATTGTTAAAAGTATGAATATATCTAAAACAATTTAGTAAAATATAATTTAATTGTGTTTTTTGGGTTAAAATTTAAATACAGTTAAAGTTCATTTCTAACTTTTCTTGTTGCATCCAAAAGTTTTGATATTGTCTTTTGAACTGCACCATAAAATTGTGAAGAGTTATAAATGTGATAAGTATCTCCTTATCTATGATTGATTTAAAAAATATTGTATCATCTTTAACTTTATCATCGATGTTTATTTTTTCAATGGTATTCACAATTTCTTTAAAGCCCTGGACCTCTGAACATACCTCTGAACATGTATCATTTCACTCATCCAATAGGTAATTAACGTCCATTTTATTACAATGATCGAGGTCATTAATCATGAATAATTCATCAATGACGTTTTCACAAGTGATTCATTTAAGTTCTTTGAGATTTCATCCGTGGACGAATTTGCAGTGTCAACACTCTTTAAATTAATAAATATTAATTTATTAATTGAATAATATTTTTACAAAATAATAATATTTTATAATTTCATTTATATTAATTTAATAAATTTTTATTGTATCAGATAACTCTATTCATAAATATGCTAGGATATATCTGAAGAAGCACCTAAACGGTTTTGTCTTTATTGAGATCCATATTAAAAATTGATTGACTCTTAATCACTTCATTACCCGTAAATTACCTTCTTTGATGCATCCAAGGTTTTTCAACCTGACCTAATTGAGGGTTTAAAGATATCCTATTACGACATTTCTTAGACCTATCTTTTAGCTCAAAACAACTCAATAATTTTATCCTTTTTTCAAATTTTTAATTTCTTGTTTCATTTTTTTTTTTTAAAAAAAGAAGAAGTCTGTGGATGTTATTTAAGTTGCCGTGATGAATTATACTTTATCTATATAAAATAGTTATCTAATAATATCTGTCAAATTTAAAATATCTAAAAATAATTTATAATTTATATTTATTTTATTTTTACTACTAAATATTATTTATCATATAAAAGTATTTTTTAAAATATTAAATTTAATAAAATCAAAAGATAGGAAAATTTCGTGGGTACCTTTTCTCATGCCTATACAAGCAGTAACATTTATTTACTTGCGTTAATTTGTGTTTAATGTTGCTTGTATCTTAGAAATTATATTTTACATATTTTTATATCTTTTTATTATGAGTTAAAATTAAGTTCAATCAATCTAAGATTGTATTGATTAGTTTTTGTTTTGAATCCTATTGATTTGACTTATAGGTTATTGATTTATAGACATGTCAAATTATTATTAAATTATTTGCATATTAATTTATTGATTATTGATTGCAATAGATTTAGCCGTTAAAATTTCATTGAGAATCTAGATAATAATTTGTCACTAACAGATAAAATGAATCATGCACATGAGCTGACAAATATTGAAAGACGTCTAATAAAATCGCAAAGAGTTTGAGGCAAAAGCATGCAATTAAATCCCAAGTAAGAATTTTATATATTGAATAGTCTAAATGTATTTATTAATTTACTATCAAGTTATCAATAATTCGATATGAAATTTTTTTATCAAAAACTACTAAATCAATAACTCATAACCATTTAAGCAATAACTTTTTTCGATCGGAACTATTATGTTCAATTCGATTTTGAATGACGTAGCTCAACAACCAACATTCCATTCATATTTTAGTGTCACTCAGCTAACCCGTTTAAATGCAAAGGCAATAGGAATATGAATTATGAGCGGGTTGACAAAATATAAATGAGAATTGATAGCTCTACTTGGGTATGAATATGCTATGTTACCTGTGCAAGTTTCAATAAAATTCTCAGTTAAAATTTCAATTCTTACTATGATATTTTTTTTTAGAGGTATCATTCCAAGTTCAATATTTATATTAGAATTTGATTAATTTAGATTTATATACATTTAGATCTCTTTATCATAATTTTTTCACATCCAAATTTTGAAGCCAAAATCTCTAATTAAAGAAAAAAATAGTCTCATCCATCACGCTACATTTTTTTATGATACTTATTAATTAGATGAATCATAATTACAATTCCTCTTATAATAATAGTTGACTGCACGAAAAGCTCATATATTTAGCCACTTCAAAGTCAATTATGAACCAAACTCTAAATAATTAGAAAATTTACATCTAAATGCATTAATTTTCTTGTTAGAGCATGCAAATACCTTAGAGGTGAAATTTTAATTATTTAATGAATTGACTATCTAAACTTTCAATTTATTGATAAATGATTTCGATGTCGAGTTACCTTTCCGTGAAATTGCATGATGGTACTTAAAGAAAATGGGAAAATCTTGTTAGGTAGATTTAGGGGTGTGCACTTTTGTCATTTTTTTTAGTTATTTTAATTATGATTTAGTTTATTTTCTTATGTTTGGATATCTATAATTGATATACTTTTAAGTATTGTGTTTTACGGTTTACTTGTGATTTATATTTAAAAGTATATTTAAGAAATTCAATTTATATATATATATTGACATTACCGATTAACTTTTGTTATGTTTCTAATTATTAACATAATCGATTAACTAAATCGAAAAAATACAAATCAAAAAGAAAAAAACCAAATCAAATTTATTTTAATTTAGATTGAATTACACTTCTTTAAAACTAAAAATCAAAATTCAAATCAAATAATATAAAATCAAATTGAAAAACTGAATACACCCCTAAATAATAAGACTAAAGAATTACATTTTACTAAAAATGGACGCCAAAACTGAAGATTTATATGGTCCCGTATGCTTGAATTAGTTCTACGGCCCATAGAATTAGCGGGTTGAGCCCTGGGCCACAGATGATGTGTATAGAGCAGTTATTTAACAAGGAATAATGAGATTGTCAGAGAACAGATCACGTGCGGGCCCGTATAAATTGTAATGTAATCTCCCACGTAACCCAGATCTAATCTGCAATCCATCTGCATTCTATCCATAAAACTCTTCCTATTTTCTCTTCTAAGAAAAAAATAATTAAATCTATGACTTTTTATAATTTTTAGAGATAACTATTGAAATTTTTTATTATTTTTAGAGTTGTTTTCAACTGTAAATTCAATTTTTTATTAATATATTTTTTTTTAAAATTTAAGATCGTTCGTTATGTCATGTGATAGATCAAAATATTTGTAAATTTAATTTCTCTAATCACACTTAAATACCATTTTATGACTTAAATATGCTAGAATTATTGAAAGTGTACACCATAGTTTTGTGTTTTTGCATATTCTCTAAATAATAACTTATCATATACTATCTCCGTCCTAATCTAATTTTTAAAATATTATCAAAATAAGCAATTTTTTTTTAAATTTTATAATTTATAAATTAAAATATTACTTATTAAAATAGACAAAATAGAAAGAAACAATGATAAGTTATTACTTTTTAAAATTATTGAATAGTCGATCAACTTCGTTGGTAAACTAGTAAGCGATCAGTTAATATAAAAAGTACGCGAACAGTTCTCTCCATCACAATTCTCTCAGCTCTCTTCGAATTCATCGAACCTCCCAATGCAAATTCTGCTGTAATTTTACGATAAAGCAACAAAGAAGAACATTCATCGAAGAGGATACAGTTAGCAAACTCTATAATCTCTCACCTTCAACACTCTACTTTGCATAATTTCACTGTATTTATTCCACTTCTCGATTTGATTCTTTTTTCAATCTCATTGCGATTTTGTTTGATTTCTTCATATAATCAGCTCTTTGGAATGCGAATTGAGACCTATTTTGCTTCAAATCTGTTGTTGACTTCCGATTTATGTCGAACTGTAGTGTGGATGATGAAATGAGACGGTGTTTCGATGATAGAGTAGTGTAGAGTGTGGGCGTTTTGTGTATTGCTTTATTTATTACTACTTTTTTATGTTGTTGACTTTTCCGTTATATGTACCTTTTTTTCATAGGTAAGCATAAAAGGCTTTCAAAATGCAAGCTTCAACTTTCACAGTCAAAGGCAACACAGCATTTGGCCTTCAAAATCGAAGGATTTTGCAAGGGGTTAGTGATTTGCGTAGTAGGACTTTAGCTGGTAAAAGTCTCCGGATGACGGGCAGTTGCTTCGGAGTAAGTATGGAGTCTGCTTCAATGGGAATCGAACTTGGCCGTGCTAGGAGGACTGTTCAAAGTGTCTTCGGTTCGTCCGCAAAGGCCAGATCACACAGAGTTCGAGCTGCTGGTACATGTTTATATACTGATTCAACTTTATAGCTTGATACAGAGGATTTATATATATATAGACGCATATTTTGTTGATTGTTTTGGGGGTGTGTAATTCCGAATTTCCTTATGCCGTGATAAAAATCTGTTTGGTATCGTTTTTAGAGTATGCACCTGTTTAGAGAGATGTAATTTTCTTCCTTAATGAGTTTAGGGTTAAGTTTAATCTTGTCTCAGTATATTGACTGTAGGATTCACTCTATTGGATTACAATGTGAGGAAATTCATTACTGTCTTCATTACAGATATTTTTGTGGTACTGTCCACGCTGGTTTGGTTTCTGCTTTTGCATGCGAAGGAGTATTAAAATTCTGCTATTGTGCTAACATAAGGTGGCTAAAAACTGTTAACTGGTAGTCTGGAATTTCTGGTTCCCTTTTGTCTACTACGACAGTATATCACCACATTTGTGATTTGGTAAAGGATAAAGGAAGGGGAGACTAGAAGTGGATAATAGTTGGGTGCGAAGTTGCTTTGGTACTGCACAACTGGCATGGGGGTATGGTTAGTTGTAATTTGGTGAGAATGGTCACTTAGGAATTGGTGGACTGCATGCAGGTTCCAAGTGAGAAATGACACATCCGGTGGATGGACATAGTGCTTGGACAATAGTAAAAGATTATTAACTTTTCTCATATGGGTGGGAACCAAGTGAAAAGTCTTTCTTTTTCTCTCTTACCTTTCTTAGTTCTGGATCTCATTTCCGGAAAAAACATGAACCTAAACTTCTCTTTTTCACCTGAGCTTTCTGTTCGAGTAGATAGTTCTTAGATTTTATTTTGAAAAAAAGAACATTTTTCATTGTTTTGTCATGTGGATTAAGCATCAGCGAGTATTTGTTGTTCAAAGAACACTATTGAAACTTAAATAAGCTGCAACTTGACTGCCTCTCTTTGGATAGGATAACAACAAAGGTCCTGCATGATGCATGAAACTTACTAACAAGGGCGTCTATTGTTGCGTGGCAGGAGAGGATATTGAGGATGCAGCACCTCTTAAAGTTCAAGGCCAATCATCTGGATCAGTACTTCCCTATGTGGGTGTAGCTTGTCTGGCAGCAATTTTATTTGGATATCACCTAGGGTATGACATTATATGATTGAAGAACATTCATTTACTGGTATTTTATCTTACATGTGTTATCATAGTTGCCTGAGTCTAAGGGGGTGGGTATTCAGTTCATCAGTTTGGTTTTTTGGTTTTCGGTTTTTCAATAGTGTAAACCGAATACCGAACCAAACTACTTTGGTTTGGTTCGGTTCAATTCAATTTTTAAAATTTGTTTTTTTGGGTATTTATGAAGAATGTCAACAATAAACAATAAATAAATCTCGCAAATAAATTAGAAAAATGTCAACCGTGTCGTCCCAACGCAAAGACAACTAATGTAGGCTTGTTTGATTTATATAGATATAAAGCCACATCATTAATTTTCTAATATATTAATTTATGAATGTTTTGATAGTTTCGTCCGTAAAATAATTTGGTATCTTCTTTTTGATCCAAAATGAAGCCAGTGATTTCTATCCACACTATGTTCAGTAAATCTTAAAATTGATGAAATAAAATACACAAAAAATAATTGTCTATTTTGGTTATTGTCAAGAGGAGTAGTAACTTATCAAGTCCCCTTCAGCTAATTTGCAAAAATATGCTCTTCATCCTTACTTTGTTCATCAGCTTGGGGCAGAGGAACACTGAAGTGACTTGCAAAATGACTTTGAGAGCGATCATTCAACCAGCTGAACTGGAAAGTGGTTGAATCGGTGAATGTGCATGTATATAAACAAAACAAAAGAGAAGTCTTTTGGTTTAGTCATTTTCTTCTTTTTATTTGAGAAACCAAATAAAAGCAAAATATAAAAAAATTAACTTATATTATTAAACTTTGGTTCTTCGGAGCCCCGAAATACTGAATCCTAAAACAGAGAACCGAACCAAAAGAACTGAAGGACCGAATTACTTTTGTTCGGTTTTTCGGTATTTATGCCCACCTCATCGTGTCTCTCCATCAACATGTTTATGCATTTCATAGGTATGTCCACAGGTTTATTCTGTTTTACACACTAGTTGGAATTAGACTGTTAATGCTGGTTTGGACCCAAACCTTAACCAATGAAAGCGCAATCATAGTATTTGCTTAGTTGGTCCTGGTTGCCGGCTCAACTGTTTGATTGGATAAGCTAAATATTTGTTGATTCTATATTTGTTTTCTCATGAACGAAACTCAAAGTTTTGTTTGTAGTTTGCATTCCCTATCAATTTTCTGAATTTTCTTCTCACCATGAATTGAAGTTTGTTTTATACAAATAAGAAATTGGGCCTAAAAAGAGAGGCAAACAACTTTCAGAACTTTAAAGTAGGCCCTGATACCTTCTCAATAACAACTTATTGAAAATATGGCAAAGTTGAATGATAAAAGTTGCTTCTTAATAAAGTTGACATAACTCTTGGAGAACCCACCGAAAGCGGAATGTGACAGTTCACAGTTGTTATGGGTTAGGGGAGTGTTTCTACCACCATACTTTAGAAAGTGAATAATAGATGATTAGTTCAGTTTTGGTTACCTGTCTGCTCAATCTTTGGGTCAGACTGGACCAAACATCTCTTTATTTTGAAACTGGTAACGAACTAGACCAAACATTTCTTGTTCAGGCATTTTCTAAATTCTAAGCCATAAGCATTTTTAGTTCAGGTACATAAACATTCCAAGCCCTGCAGTTTATCCATGTAACCCTCTGGTTTATATTGTGCTATTAAGTTCCATGATAACCGTCATTTTTCTGGTTCAGGGTGGTGAATGGTGCCCTTGAGTACCTAGCTAAGGATCTTGGGATTGCCGAGAACACTGTTATACAAGGCAAGTTTTATTGAATGGTTTTTTATGTGAAATATAACTTCAATTGATTAATATCCTATTTTACTGGTTTCTGAGCTGCTGGAGAAAGGGTCAGCTTTTTATGAAGCCTTTGCTCTGTCACAGAGTTGATGTTTTGGCTATGTTGGGTTAAAAAGATCTTTTGGAAGCCTTGTTCAGATGTCCTATTTCTTACAGTTCACTTCCTTTGGTTAATTATCTAGATATAGGTGGACCAATCTTTTATTTGATTTCTTTTGTTAGGATGGATTGTTAGCACAGTTCTTGCTGGTGCCTTTGTTGGTTCATTTACTGGTGGAGCTCTGGCTGATAAATTTGGCCGAACAAAGACATTTATATTGGATGCAATTCCACTTTCAGTTGGTGCGTTTCTATGGTATGTACCTTACCATAGTCAGAGATACAATATCAGGTCAATACCATTGATACAAGCATCTAAATGATGTCAAAACTTTCAGTACCACTGCCCAGAGTGTTCAGGCTATGATCATTGGACGCTTACTTACTGGAATTGGCATTGGCATCTCATCTGCTATTGTGCCACTTTACATATCTGAGGTGTATATCTCACTCAAAGTTACATCACCTTTTTAGACAGTATTCAAAGGTTGCACTTTCGTGTTTCATAGCATCCTAACAAACTTTCGGTGCTTAGATCTCACCCACGGAAATTCGCGGCACACTGGGAACGGTCAATCAGCTATTCATTTGCATTGGAATTCTTGTTGCACTAGTGGCTGGATTGCCTTTGTCTGGAAATCCTTCATGGTAATTTCTCATTACGTATGCTCATAGCAGAAAACAATTTAGAGTTTTGTAACTTTTAATTGATTGGTACATGATTTTATCCGAAGGCCTTTCAAAAGATTTTGACAAAAGAAGATTCCAACAAGATGTCATGAATGGTTTATCTAGACCTGATTAGTCCAGAACCAATAGGTTACCCATTTGGTGGTCCTAACATAATTCTGGAGTATTTTGAGATTAAAGTGGTGGTAGATGGCAGAATTTAGCACCTTGGTGCCTAATCCCCTAGTCTGCTTATTTTTTTGTTTTTTGTAGTTCATGAATCTTCTATTGATAATTTACAACTTAAATACAATATTTACTTTAGTTGAATTACTGGTGTATTTCTCTAATTTCATACAGTGGTGAGGTGAGGTCAGTTAAGCTTAAGTTTATTTATTCGGTTCTTTGATGAAAGTTGTAGATGTCTTTGTTTGCCCTTATATAAGCTACCTGGTAGAGTTCAATTGTTTTAAAATTAATTAAGTACTCAGGTTTGCTTATTATCTATTTTCTTCAATCTTTATAAGTTTTGCATTGATTTTATGATTTTTTTTTCATCAGGAAATTTCATTGTGATTTGAGTTTGGTTTTCCTCGAGAAATAATTTGAAGTAAAATGATAAATGTTTATCCCCAATGATTTTAATTTCTATTAGGAGTGTCGTACTCCAGCTTTTGGGTTCTAAAGCAAATAGCAATACTCTGTTTCTGTAGTTTTGACATTTAGTGATCCTTTTGAATGTCCCAGATGCCAAAACTGTTCATGCTTAGGGAATATTTTCTCTAATCAACTGTTTTGATGCTATTGGAAAGAACTATAGGGAATATTTTCTCTAATCAACTTTGTTTATGCTATTGGGAAGAATTAAAATCATGTTGTGTACCTTGACTTTTAACTTTTCTAATTGATGCCAGAGCAAGTGGGACCTCACAGGATTACCCGTTAATGTTATTTGATTTACTTATTTGCTTGTTTCTGGGTTTATTGCTTATTCTACTTTCATATCTCTCATCTGCCGTTTGAATGACTACTATGTCTTGTTGGCGTTTCTAGATGATACTTTTCTATCTACCTTGTTCACAAATGATTAAGGTCCTACAACTAGTAGTTGCCAGACTTCAGAAACTCTAACGAGCATGGATTTTCCCAACCTTCGCAGATTTCGTGTTAATGCTTAAATATTTGTGTTTAAATCCATTAAGTTACATGTGTCTCCATTTCATATGTCAGGTGGAGAACAATGTTTGGTCTCGCACTTATTCCATCTGTTTTACTTGCAATTGGAATGGTATTTTCTCCTGAAAGTCCTCGGTGGCTCTATCAGGTATCCCATGAGATCTTTCTTTTCTAGTTTGAAATCTTCATTATGGATATCCTGTCTACAGCTACAATCTATGTCAGAGACTTTTCGTCTTAAACCATCCAATTCTATCTTGCAGCAAGGGAGAATATCTGAAGCTGAGACATCTATTAAAAGGCTATATGGTAAAGAAAAAGTTGCTGAGGTTATGGGTGATTTGGAAGCTTCTGCCCAGGGTTCTTCAGAACCAGATGCTGGGTGGCTTGATCTATTTAGTAGCCGTTATAGGAAAGGTATATCTTTGATCATTCAGTATTCTAGATAATAAATATTGATGATGCATGTCTTATGCGTCTAAAGCTCAGTTCTTATATCCTTAGGTCCAACACTTCCCTATATATTGTTTAAGAACAAATTTAAATTTCTTTTCCTTTGGCTGTTATCCTACGCCATCATCATTAGGAATTTCGGATAGTGGTGTGTAGTTTTGCTCTTGCTGCAATAAAGAAAATCATGTCAATTATTTTCCTTAAGTTCCAAAATCTTGATAATCACCAAAGCATAGGGTTTTGTCTGGTACGTGTTTCCATTTTACTTTATAATCAACTTTGTTTGTTATTATTATTCTTTTATTTTTTTATTGGACCAAATACGTAGAACAATGAGAGATACTTTGAAGATAAGTTAAGTCCATTCATGATGTGAAATGGAATTGCATAGTTTCTCTATTTTTTGGTGTAAAGAGAATTGTATAGAGGAAGTAGATGATCTTATAGATTTTTAACGTATTGTAAATCTAGAGTCCATATCTTTCTGTAAAAATTTTTTGGAGCCAGGCCGGCATATCCTTAATGCTGAGGACAGCATACCCTTAATGTTGAGGATTATAATAGTACCAATTTTAAATAAATAAATAAATTTGTAACCTTCATAATTTTCCTGCTTGGAAGAGAACTGTTACTTACAACTTAATTTGCTCTACAAATAATAAAAGCCTGTCTGATTTTTGCTTGTGAGCACATATTTCTCTACTTGAGTTTTTTCTTAATATGCTATTATCAGTCTATGGTCACTCATTCCATCATTCCAAATATATGTGATATTTTGAGCTCCTGATATTTCTGTACCATGTTGTACAACCAAAATGGTCTAATTGTTGTCGTCATTGCAGTTGTTAGCATTGGTGCAGCTATGTTCTTTTTGCAGCAGTTGGCTGGGATAAATGCTGTTGTCTATTATTCCACTGCCGTGTTCCGAAGTGCTGGAATTACATCTGATGTAGCAGCCAGTGCTCTGGTTGGAGCAGCCAACGTCTTTGGTTAGTTTTCTCCTCAAGGTTTTTGGTAACATCTGTGGCTATAGAATATATTTTTCTAATTGGATACATATTCATCCAGGGACAACGGTGGCATCCTCTTTGATGGACAAACAAGGAAGGAAGAGTCTCTTGCTCATAAGCTATACTGGAATGGTAAGTCATTTTTAGTCCTAGATGGAGTTTACTATGTCAAAGAAAATTTACAACTTGCAACTGAATTGAGGTTAATCCTTTGAGAAATATGTGATATTTTCACTTTTAGGTGATTAATTACACGTATGTATTCTATTTGAAGGTTTTAGTAGGCATGTGGATGCACAAACACATGTATATGCACATGAAAAGACAGCAAAATATTCATGGGAAAAGAAACAAGCAAATATATGCTTGTTAAATGACCTTGTACTTCCAGAAATTCTATCTATCTCTAGCACTAGCAAGTAGCAAAGCCATATCCTGTTATAATGTGATGCAAATCATTTACGCAGTAGAGATTGAAAACCTAAACCTTGCCTTGAGCAATACCCTTAAAATCACTTGCTTGAAGGTTAGCGTAGATGAATATTACAAAGGTTGATCACTTTATATGTTAAAATTTTCCAAATGAAGTGATTTTCTGAGAATTTGTGAAACTTTCTGAAGAGCACTTTTGGAAAAAAATTCCATTCAATACACTTCTGGAAAAATTTAAGTATCTTATATCATTTAGACAAGTTTCATTATGAAAAAATCAAATTAGGGAGTGTGTGTAATATCTAAAGCAGAAGAGAAGTTAGTGGTATAAAGGTAAATTTGAAGGGAGGTCTTTGAAATATTCCCCTACTGTAATCATCAAGCAGAGAGAATTCCAACATGAAGCTCTTTGGGATAGCTTGCCTGAGACTTTTACCATCTTATCCTAATTATCTTTGGCAGTTGAACTCATGCTCTTATGCATCCAGTTGCATCCAGTTGTCAATGCTTAGATGGTCCCTTAGCTGCAACCCAGGCATGCGTATGATGAGCCTGAGGGGACATTTTGTGTTTATTGTCCTGACTTTTGGCTTGTTTCCGACTTGATCTATTTTTAGCTTTATCTTGTTCTATCCATTTTGTTTCCGATTCTCATCGTATTCTCTTTTCACAGGCTGCATCAATGATGTTGCTTTCCTTGTCATTCACTTGGAAGGTCCTGACTCCATATTCTGGCACACTGGCTGTTCTTGGTACTGTCCTGTAAGTATCATGTGCTTCCCTGCTGGTTGGATCGTTACTTCCTTTTTTCCACCGAAGCAATTTCTTCCGTTTAGGCCAGCTTCTTTTTCCCCTATGTCAATGCAAATGATTTTTTTTGTAACAAATGGAATGAAATATATATATTTTCTGGCTACGTTTTTCTCTGCAGCTATGTATTGTCCTTTTCACTTGGTGCTGGTCCTGTGCCTGCTCTTCTACTTCCAGAAATATTTGCTTCCAGAATTAGGGCAAAAGCGGTGGCTCTCTCT
Source organism: Solanum pennellii (assembly GCF_001406875.1). Taxonomy (NCBI): domain Eukaryota; kingdom Viridiplantae; phylum Streptophyta; class Magnoliopsida; order Solanales; family Solanaceae; genus Solanum; species Solanum pennellii. Next base: position 52,921,443 of record NC_028638.1, read on the forward strand.
TTGGGGGTACATTGGGTGAGTTAGCGCTTGGAAATTTTAGTACCCTTTTTGCTGCTAACTGTCTATTTTTCCTTGCTTTTTTGGGGGTTTGGGGGGGGGGGATAAAAGGCTGTAACTACATCATTTATGGCGTTCCATGATTAACTGGAAGCAAACTGTTATGCCAAATTCCCAAAATCACAATAAGCTGAAATGTGTGCTGACAGAATATGCTCATGTCTTTTGAGCATGTTTCTCAATGCCACGCCTCTTGGGTAACATGACATGTGAGGGTGCTTAGGGGAATATGCATTTTAAGCACCAGAGACAGTAGTCCCTTGGTTCTCTGATTTTCGAGTATTATTGTTTACTTCTTTTGTTTGAGAAGTATGAGCTTTAGAAAGATAACTATGAAAAGGTAGGAATTGATTTATTGCCCTTCATTGTGGTGGTATTTGCAGCACTGTGAGATTAATTGAAGGCTCATTCACTCCATGTTTACTTTGTTTCTAACTCGTATTTCTCCTTGGAACAGATAATGAACTTCTTTATTGGCCTGTACTTCTTGAGCATTGTAACTAAATTTGGTATCAGTACGGTGTACATGGGATTTGCACTCTCTTGTCTTGTTGCTGTCGTATATATAACTGGTAACGTCGTGGAGACAAAGGGGCGGTCACTGGAGGAGATAGAACGTGAGTTAAGTCCAGCAATTTGAGTGGTACCACATGAACAGCTGAGAGTAATTTCAGCTTCCGCCTTCCAGTGGGTCTGGATTTTGAAGAGATTCTCCACTTTGGGGGTCCTGACTGGAGTTGTATCACTTACCCTTTAGCTATCTCTTTGATTTTCTTGTACACCGGCTTCATGAATCATGGGACATTGTAAAAACATGTACTGTTATGGAAGATGATCCTCGTATAATTGAGTATTTCTGAACCCATCTTCAGCTGTTAATTATTGTGGACTGCAGTTAAACCGTAGGTGTGCAAGATGATAATATATGTAAATCATGTATTTATCACTTCCATCTACCCGTATGAATTGGTAATCAATTTTCGTAGCGTAAATCAGGATGCAATGATGGTAAAGATTCTATTTGCATCTGGTGTTAACGCCAAATCATCAATAAATATATAATTATCATTGAGAATTCATATATATAATAATTAATTAAATCACTTAACCGTAGTAAATTGATATTCAAGTGAGCCTATTCATAACTGAGAAATTCCCGAAGCTGGTTGCACTGTCTGGAACTTTTGGATTGAAGCTTTAAGTGCAAAATGCAAACAAATAATGCATTGGTTAATCAAAGAAAAATGCAGATGGAGAAAAAAAATGCTTTGAGCCATGACATTTAACAAAATTGTCTTCTTTGCTGTAATTTCTAAACTAAATGTTTCTTCTTTCCTTCTTGCAAGAAAAAATAAATTAGTACTACTTAACAAATGAAACAAGTGCATTTACAAGTAAAAGGGCCAAGGCTATAAGAATCAAAGTTATTTATCAGTAATTGGTTGGTTTGCTCTACGCCTGATAGTATCTCCTCATAAGTCTAGGAAACAATGTCCATCTTCACACTCATAATAGATCAAGATGATGTCTGACTAAATCATCTAAGCCTTCATTGGAGCTGTATGGCAAGATAGAAGCATTCCATATTCAGATGCTGATATCTCTACATATTGGATTTCCTTTCCCATCTCTCCTTTGTGTCGAGCCTACAGTATACAAAATCAAAATATCAGAAAGAAAGAAACATAACCAACCAAATACAACACTAAAGGTGCTTGGGCCTACTCTTTTTTTTCTAGATGGGGGACTCAATCTAATCGTTTTTTCTAAAAATAATGATTGCGAACATTTTGAAAGGTCATACCCCCAGTGCAACTTCTGCCGCTTTTTTGACAGTGTGTTGTCTTCTTGAGAGGATGAAAGGTCTGTTGTACTGCTTATTGACAAAGTAATTCTCAGATCTTTAGCTGTTTCTATTGATTTTTCATCCATGATCGCCTTGCAATTAGCAATGACATCTTCACCATTATACCTTTTAGTGGAGACAAGAGTTCCTGAAAACCTCTCCTCATCAAAATGTTAACTAGAAATTCACTTCCAATAGAAAAAGTAAACAATAAAAAAAAGGAAAAGAATCATTGAAAATGTAAACGAAGTGCTGAAGAATCAAACTGCATACCTTTTGTTTTATCCTTGACCTTAGATTTTGCTTTAATTTTTAAGCGTCTTCGGTGCAACTCCTGGCAAACCAAAGAACATGATATTGAAAAATCAATCCAGACTAACTAAGAAGAAAAAGCTAAAGCAACAACGCACACATATCTATATATCCGAATGTCATAAACTCAATTAATGTAGTCCCCAACCCGTAGCTCAGCAAGCAAGTTTTGAATTTCCTTTGTCTAACATTTAATCAATGTTGTTGCTAGCCTATACCTCAGTATTCTAAGTTTTGAAACCGATTTTACCATCTCGTAACTATGTATCCAACTATACAGTCCAAAATTAAAGCAACCTTTACTCCACGACTTATAGAAAATGTTTTAAGGGATCATAGATTGAAACATCATGTATACGTGGATAAAGATTGAGAACTGTAAAAGTGCCCAACTGCTACTCATACCATTCTGAGCATAATAACATGACATGTTTTTACATAGTTACATATTCTGAAAAAGCTCGCAAATACTTAACTGGACGTGTTACATAAAGCTTGTAAATAATAGTGTGCACGGGTGGACCTAATACTTCTTACGTGAGGCAGATGCCCTTCAATTAATTCTAGTGTTCTCGGAATAACAACTCAATGTTTTCCAACTTGTAACTCACGCTTTAGATATTACTGTTAGGAAACGTGTACATTGGACATGTGGAACATATGACACTGATAGCTCAGCATCCTTTCGAATATACGTGTGGTTTGTAAGGATCCACAGTTTGGGTTGCTTGCTGAATCATAGGCTAGAAAGTCACATGGTATGTGGTGTGCTATGCTTTTTCATTGTAGGTTGATGTCCACGACAGAAGACATCAACCTACAATGATATTAGTTAGAAATTACCAATTAATTCAACCACAAAGGTTATTTGTTAGAACCAACCAAACATCCTTGCAAAGCACCACAAAGTATATTGCTTTACAACTCCGCTCGAAAATTCACACACCTTAACCTCTAATATAGCTTGGATAAACTACCAATTACAATTCTTGGTTTTCCTCGACATATTCAATCAACTACGCCTCAATCTCAATACTGATGGTTCTTCCGTAGATAGCCCTGGTGTACAAGGTAATGTAGGGGAGTTATATGTAATAACAGAGGTGATCGAATGCTAGGCTTCACGAAGGATATTCCAGAATAGTACTAAAACTCTCACAAAATTATTAACTGTTATTCCAAATTGATGACTCTAGAAATCTCCAAAGACTCAATAAATTTTATCAGCGATAAATCTTATAGTATAGCTCTATGAATGTAGGTCACTAATGCAACAACTGGGAGATCCAAAACTCTCATATAACAAATCCTCTATAATCATTTTGCTCTATTCTGGAGAATTTCATTCCATTTCCTAAACTCAAAGTTATCATAATTACTGCTTCTTCATTAGATAGAGAAATTCTGTTTACCTTTATTTATGAATGAAAACAACAAGAAAACTAGGTTCTATTAAACGTATGAAATAAGGCGAGAAAGAGATTACTTGAAATTTGGAAATTTGAGCATTGTTGACACCATTTTTATTGGTGAAATTGGGTTGTAGAGATGGTGCTGATGCTATCGCAGCTTCTCTCCTCCCGTCGTCCTCTTCCATTGAAACAGCTCGAGACCCGACCCTGACCCGCTTCGCTCTGTGGCAATTTATTCGGGTCTTTGGGGTCTACTGACGGGAATGGGCCAGGATGCATAACATGGGCCTTGTAATTTCATGATCCATTCATTTGTCATACAGTGAACATTTTTTGTATAAGTAAATAGATTTTTTTATAAAAATCGATACATGTATGAATGAATAGATTAGGTTAAATTTAAATGGATCAAGATAAATAGAGTTAATAAGTTACTGTTAAAAAAAATTAACCATAATGTGAAAACTATTTATTTATTTATTTCTATACAAATTTCTATTTATATATCGTCTATACAAAAAATACATAACTTTTAATATTTATTATTTTTTAAAATTAACATATAAATAACTATATTTTTCTTATTTTATTTTTCAACATTATTGTACTTAAAAATATGAATTTAATCGACATAGAAAAGACAAACAACATGAAAGGCTAGCTACGTGGTACTCCCTTACTTTGTCTTCCATTTAAATTTAATTAATATTTCAGGACAACATAAGTATTTAATTAAAAGAAAAACCTGCTCCCAACTCCCTTCACATGCACACAAAATCCAAGGGATACGTTATATAGGTTTATTAAAATGTTTTTAAAGTATTTATTATTATAATTAAGTTAATTATATAAAAATATGTTATTTCTTTAATTATACATATTAATTCTGATTGGAACAAGCTTAACCATTTAATACTGAGATTTTATACATATAATTAAAAGATGTTATGATAAATTTAACTATTTAATAAACATGTAAAAACACATATAATTTTCAAAATATTGAAGTTAAAATATCTAATAGACTTTTTTTAATCATATAATTAAAATATTCAATTGAAATAGATTGAATTTAAGTGTCTAAATAAATTTAGAAACAAACTAAACAGAAAAAAAAGAAGATAGAAAGAAAAAGATTAAGAAGCGTTATTTCTATTCTGCTCGATTTTAATTTAATTCACCTTCGAAATAAATATTGAATACTAAAATTTTTTATTTTTTTATAAAAAATTACAAACCATTAGACCACGTTTACTTTTTAGGCTATATGGGTAGACATTTCAAGTAGCCCATTGTGGCATGAAATGTCTATAATTTAGGCTAAAAAACAAAGGACCATGAGGAAAATAACAACGGAGAGAGATTTTATAGCCCCTCAGCCAAATAAATAAATAAATAAATTCTCTTTGGCCGGCCAGCTAGTTTCAATCTTTGCAAAATAATAGATATTTCTTGATAAGAAGGTTTAGATCCATAGCATAGGTAACATGAGAAATATGAAAATTAATATCATATCATAATAATATATTTAATATAATTTTATAAATTGAATCTAAAAAAATAACGATGTATGCACTATTTAATTTTTATTTTGTGAATGTTGAAATGTTGTTTCATTAGACTGATATGATAAATTGCTAAACTCAATCTCATAATATATATTACATTAAAGCTTAAACTATAATCTCTTTGATACTATTTTCATAGAACGAATGTGCATTAACAGAGGGGAAAGGAGAAAGACCACATAATGATTAATCATAGAGATGATAATAAAACCAAAAAAAAAAAAAGACAAAGTAGAACAGGCCAAACTTATGAAGGCCATTTTTTTTAATAACCATATAATAAAACAGATAAAATTTTAATTTTTGAATTTTTTTTTATTTAATCGAGTGTCCCCTTCAAATTAATTATTGTGACATCAATATACTGCAACAAGTGGCTGGTTAGTTCAACACAAGTTTAAAGGAAGAACACAAACAAACTTTCATCTAGTTATATCTGTTTTAGTAAAATGGACATAAATTATTGCTTACCTTCCATAACTGTTTGTGTTTTTTTAAAAGTTTAACACATTTATTTATTTATGAAAATCACTTAATAGCTTAACGATAGATGTATACGTAACACAATTTTAGCTAATATCAAGATTAATTTTGTATCTAACTTTTTTATATATATATACTCGATTTTCAATAGTACCTAGATTAATGAAACATGACAAGGTGAATTCAAACTAAGGATTAAGATTAAAGCATGATAAGGTGGATTCAAACTAAGGTTCTAACAAACTTTAACTTTTTTATAACTTAAATCTAAAAATATGTTAAAATATATCTCCTATTAAAAATTGTAATAAATAAAACATATATTATGAAAAATAAATGAGATGATGCAACGTATTTAAATCGCTAAACAAAATTTCAATAGAAAAAATTAACTTGTCCTACCTTATTTCATTTCATGCTGCCCTAAAGTTGCGGTATAGCCTAAAGAGGAATATGTTTCCAGTCGAAAGAAATTAACCATGCAACGTTGAATAATTAAATATTCCCCATATTTTAGATCTAATCAGATTGAAATTTGAACTATTTTTTCAGAGGTAATTTTGCTATAATATTTTTCGTCTTTTCTATTTTTTAAATAGCAATAAAATCTGAACATATTTAATTATTTGAAACTTTTATAAAATTGTATTAAAAATACTATTATCATCAGTAATATTTTCTCGATTTATTATTACATAATTATTAATAAATGTATGAAATATTAAAAACAGGTAATTAGATAATAAAAATAAAATGTGAAATCTATCAAAAATAAAAAATTATTTTTAAAAATATTAAACAAATAAAATCAAACGAACGATCTTATTAGAATCTTTTGCCAGTTTAGCTCACCACACAACACGTGGGAGTAGTCCAAAATGGAATCAATTTTCATTAAATACAGCCTGCCACACATGCATATATTGTGTTACCGCACTAGCCCCTCTTCTTTTTCCTCTCTATCTTCACTCCATAGTTCCTCCTTTCCCGGCGGACCATCGCCGCCGGAGTCTGGTAAAACCCGACCCGAGACGGACATATTTCTCTTTTACCTAGTATACCGTCGGAGATGGAGGATTACTTGAAGCTATTCGTGGAGGAGACATCGTTTTACAACCGTCTGGTTTTGGGTACATTCTTGCCGGAATCATGGTGGGGACCACTTCCTCATATGCTTCAAGGATGGCTCCGTAACTACATTGGCGGTGTTTTACTTTACTTCATCTCCGGTTTCCTCTGGTGCTTCTATATTTATCACTTGAAACGCAATGTCTATATTCCCAAAGGTATGATTTCTTTTTTCCCTTTTTCTCCCGTTGAATTTTTTTTTTTGTGTATAGATGATTTCTTTGCATTATTGGAAATTTACAAGTTAATGAATTACGTTGACTGTTTTAGTAACGCTTTTGAAGGTTGGTTTCTGAATATTCACACTTTTGATTTGAATATTTTGGCATTTTTTGGGTGTTACTGTATTTGAAGTAGGTAAAGAGTAAGAAGCATATTCCCATTTTATAGTGTATTGATATGTAGACCAATTACTGTGGATCTGAAACTATCATGTATCAGTAACTCTGACCACTAAGGCTAAGAACATACGAGAAGAAATCATCTAGTGTTTTTGTCTCTGTTGGTATTTGAACCTGAGACGTTATCGTACTCAACCCACCTGATTGACAGTAGGCCACCTCCTTGTGTATATTGTGGTCCCGTTAGTTCAAACTAGAGATGTCAATATCTCAGATGAATTTAACAATTCTAGGTTTCTATGATTCGATAAAGATACAGAGTAATTAATGTTTTGTATTTTCTCCCGTGATGCTCGTTTGGTTAAAAAGAGGAAATTATATATGGGCTGATGAACAGTTTGATTGCAGATGCCATACCATCAAAGCAAGCAATGCTCTTGCAAATATCAGTTGCAATGAAAGCTATGCCGTGGTACTGTGCCCTTCCATCACTTTCTGAGTACATGATTGAAAACGGATGGACCAAATGTTTTGCGAGAATAAGTGATGTTGGATGGCCTACCTACATCATCAATGCGGCTATTTATCTTGTAATAGTGGAGTTTGGAATCTACTGGATGCACAAGTTATTGCATGACATAAAACCTCTGTATAAATATCTGCATGCTACACATCATATTTACAACAAGCAAAACACACTTTCCCCATTTGCTGGTAAGCTCTTAAGTCTAGTCATACCTTATTGGTGCTTATTTCTGAAAACAACTCCTAGCTCGTGGAGCCATTAGGTGTCTCTGTGATACTTTATTGATAGTTTGTTGAATTACTGAGCGTCTTAGTCGCGCGGATTCTTCACTTTTGATTCCTCGGATTCTTCAAAAATACACTACTTTTGGCTAATCCGACACGCAACCCCTTGACATTTTTGAAGAGTCCGAGCAACACAAGTGAGTGTTTCCTTTGTGATGACTAAATACGTTGAAAAGCTAGTCATGAGGACAATAAATTAATATGTGTATTTTAACATTCATGTCTTGAGTCAGGGCACCATTTCGTTTCGTGGTCAGGGGAGTCGAGTGTTGACTTAGGTATTTGGTTAGACTAGGGAATAACTGAACACATTGGAATTTCGTCTCTTGCCTTTTAATTGTTTCTGTGTGCCAAATCCAGTTTAGTTGAAAAGAGTGGAGTAGTGTTTGATAACTTTTTTGTTGTTATTTTCTCCTTTCCTTTTGTTGGAAAATAGAACTTGTTACAGGATTGAGGAAAGAAAAATATTAAGCAAATTTCTCAAAATGTGGAAATTTGGAAAAATTGCTGTAAAGTATTTCCTATTATTCCATCACAAAGAGAAAAAGACTCTATGTTACAACTAATGACTTGTCCCTTCGTTTCACACCCGCAACATGCATTCATGTTCAGATCCACTATTAAGTCGACTCTCTCTGCATAAGAGCCCCTAACCAACGCACAGCAGCACAAGCCCTCCCTATCTCCTCTACCCTACCTTTTGTAAATTGTAACCATGCTATTATCTCTGACATTCAGAACTTCCTTTATTACTCTTTGCAATGCATACCCTGTTTTAGGATATTGGTTGCTAAATCATCACAATATTGCAATCTAGCTAATTCATGATGTCCAGTTAATTTTATGGTTAGTTGTGTGTTGTAATTTCTGATACTCTATCGAAGCTAATTTGACCTCTGAGAGTCATGGCTTCTTTTATGTTTTATCTGGTACATTTTCAAGCTAATTGCTAAACATGTTCTGCTATTCAGGATTGGCATTCCACCCATTGGATGGAATACTGCAGGCAGTGCCACACGTTGTAGCTCTATTCTTGGTGCCAATGCATTTCACTACACACATAGCGCTCATATTCGTGGAAGCCTTATGGACGGCTAATATTCATGACTGCATACATGGTAAGGTGTGGCCTGTAATGGGTGCCGGTTATCATACCATTCACCATACAACATACCGCCATAATTATGGTCATTACACAATATGGATGGACTGGATGTTTGGAACTCTTCGTGATCCCGTTGAAGAGGATGCCAAGAAAATGTAATGTGCATGATTTGCAGTCAAGGATGTTCCTTATTGTTCATTGTCCCAGTAATTTATCTCGTGTTTCCATCGTTGGTGGATGTAAATTTTGATGTAGTAGACTGAAAACAATTTGGTTTTATTGCCTTTTCTTCCCTTATATATTTAATAATAAGCAATAAAATCTGTGGGAAAGAAAATTTCAGTTTCTAACTTTATGCCAGAGTCCTTTGAGGTAATCATATAACGAAAGCTACATGTGAATCACATTGTCACCATGTTATTTATGGTGGAGAAAAAATGTTATTTCTTAGCCCTTTGGGGCTGCTGCTATCACCCTGCTCCAGGGATAATCGGGTTTGGACCCAAAACGTTGGTCATTTTCAGCTCTCTTGAGCAACTAGTTTTAATCCCAATAATATTAAGCTTACCTTTTAACAACAACTTGATGGAGGTTGACTCGAAACATCAAACAAGGGCGTGTTGATTTTCCAGCCCAACAGAGAATATGCAGGGAATAGAGGGAGAGTCCAAACGGACTCATTGCAGCTGTATATGCATAGAAAGGTAAAAGAGGACAAATTAGTGTCAAAACAAGGAAATATATGAACTACCATTTAACCCATCACATAACAAATCTAAGTTGAACTTGTCAACCAACTTCGACGCCGAGAACTTTCACATATAGCCACTCAAAAATAGTCTAATTATTTTCCGTAATTATAATTTGACAATTACAATTTTTAGTTACATATTATATGGGGAGAGAGGCGAGCGAGACTGGGAGAGAGAGAGGAGAGGCGCGAGAGAGGGGGAAAAGAGTGGGAGAAAGGTAAATTGTATATGTATATTGATTAGATAATTGTATATTATACGTATACATTTGTATATATGGCAAGAGAGATTGAGAGAAGGAGAAGAGGGGCGAGCGAGGTTGGGAGAGGTAGAAGAGAGGCGAGCTATATGTATATAATTCTATAACTATGATGAGTAATTAAATAATATAAATTTGCTTAATCGCGTAATTTTACCCAAATAATAATATCATTGAACTTAAATCGAAACGAGGAAATAAAGTGCTGAAAAGTGAAAGGAAATAACGAAATATTCTTCGACTATTTTTAGGATTAAAACAAACCATTCCTCTCAACTAAACCAACCAAACAATTAATCAGTGGCAGCATAATTCTAAGAAATCTAAATTGATACTTCCTTCTATTTGACATGAAACAAACATATAACAGGGCATAATTAGTATATATCAAACTCTCTTCAATCTTACGAAAAAGGATATGAAGATTACCATTAGGTGCTCTGTGCTCATCCTTTTTAAACACATCAATATAGTAACTGAATCATAGTTGAAACTTAAAACGGAAAATTATTTAAAAAACTGAAAATAAAGCAGGACATTCATATTTCTATTTCTATACAAATAACCGAAATTATTGCTAACCGGCTTTCCATAGTAGCGGAGACGACTTAAACATATTAGTGGTATAAAGCAAAAATTAAACGCGCCTTAAAAATTGTTAATAACTTTTATATACTGTAATTCATTTATTCTAGTTTTCAATTGATAATATAATCATTCTTATTTTAAATTATTTTTCATGCGATATAATACTCCAAATATGTCAAATTTCTTTTTATATTTTCTTCATTTTTCATGAGAAGTTATTTTTTTTAATAAATAGTATTCAATATTTATTGAAAAATAATAACTTACAATCTATTATTATTAAAAATAAGACGCCTTAAATTTGAGAAAACAAAATACATATTTATTTTTTAACACTGTCAAGGCACACCGAATAGTAGCTAGATTGATGAAGAATGCATGATAACTGAATTCAAATCAAGGTTCTACCAAAAGTTAAACTTTTACCATTTAAATAATACTATATTTTTAACTATTGAAACAAATCTAAAAAAATATTTTAAAATATCTCTCCCTTATTATTATTTTTTTTATTAATGAGACACAAATATGATGTTATAAATAAGATTTGTACGAGACTCCATTTATTCTAAAAATGGATAATTGATTTCAAAAAATGGCCCAAATTCTTTTTTTTTTTCTCTATCTTTATGACGTTTCCCCCCTCTCTCTTTCTTTTTATTTTTTTATTTGATTTATTTTTCAACTATTGTTTCAAATTTTAAACTTGCAATACTTTTAATAATTTTATTCATGGAAGGTTAGAAAAATATTCATAAACACCTACTTAACAGATATTTTGGCAAAGCAATGTTCCAGGCTAACAAGATAATATGGCTTCTAACTTCAATGCCCTCTGAAAATTGTCGAATGCCGGGTTACAAAAAGACTAGTTAAACTTACTACGGTAAATTAGCTCATTTCGAAAATCTTGATGTAATTAATAGCCCATATAGGGTTAATGAAACTATTGTACCCCTATATATACATACATATAAAACTTTTCGTTAATTTATACGATATTTCTTATTCTTCAAAATCAAGTTAGGTGAAATTTAACATATTTGTTCATCTACTTTTCTAACGCGTTTTTTAGAAAATTATAAATAAAAATAATAATTTCATTAATTTATTTTTTAAAAAACTTTTTGCGACTTTACAAATTTAATTTACACTTTTGATAAAAATAATTATTAGACTTAAAAAAAATTACTTATACATTGATTTTATAAACGAAAAATTAAATACAAATAACTACTTATTAAAATGTGAATAAATAACAAAGTATAAAAAAATTAACATAGTAAATAAAAACTTTACAATGATCATAAACAATTAAATCAAAATTCACTACATAAAAAAGAAAAAACACAAATTAAATTGATTAGTTAAGAATGAAAAAAAACATTTTAAAAAATGGAAACTAAAAATATATTGAAATAATTGTAAAACAAAAGAGATAAAAGAAAACATAAACTAATTAGATTAGTTAAGAAAAACATTTAAAAAATAAAAAATAAAAAAAATATTGAAATGGGTGTAAAACAAAAAATACAAAAGAAAAAACATAAATTAATTAGATTAATTAAAAAATATTTAAAAAATAAAATAAAAATATATTAAAATAAGTGTTAAAAAAAATTAAAGACCGAAAGGACTCCATAGCTGCCCCTTTGTCACTTGGCAGATGGTTCCAGTCTATTTATCAAGCAAATAAGACTTACATGCCTTATACATAATAAAATTTTCATGATTTTGTATTTTTGCCTATATTTGTTTTTTGTTTTTTTTGACCAGGTCACATTTTGTTTTGAACAAGTTATTTAGTGGCATATTTTAATAAATATACTAGTTTTAATGATATTTTTTTAGTTATTACTGATTATAGCAATACATTATAATATTATGTTAAATTTATAATATATATTAAAAGTAAATAAATATATATGCAACATATATATATATGTATTATAGTTGTTTTCTTAAATATATTATATTTGTTTGATAAGAAATTGACACGTTGTATTATAAGTGTATTAAAATATGTGATAAATATATTATTTATTAATAAAATTTGTATTATATGTGAATAATAAATTATTCTTTATAATATGTATTAAAACTGTATTATAAATATATTAAAAGTGATCAAGTGAAATAAATGTAATTGCTATAAATGATAACTATTATATTTACATATGATTTATTTTATTTTAATATAAAGGGATTAATGCTCGATTTTAATTTAAAAAAATTAAAAAATAAAATAGATGAGGATTGCATTGTTCAAGGAAATTTCAATAGGAAAAGGCAGCTTGTCCCACCCTATTTTATTTTGTTTAATTCATTGCCAACCCTAATAGTTGTGGTTTAGCAGCCCAAAAATGATTATTTTTAGTCAAAAGAAATTGATCATGCGATCTCTAAGTAATTCAATATACATATTAAATCCAAATTATGTTTTGTATTAATTTCTAAAAAAGAGGGAGCATGTTTTACGATTGTGATTAAATATATTTCAATTTTACTATGAATTTTAAATAAAAAAATTAAAATTTATGATTAAATGTTTGTCGGCTTTCAATAGTAGCTAGATTAATAAAGTATGATAATGAATTTAAACTAAGATCTAAGACAATTTAATTTTATTTACAAATTAAGTAATATATATTTAACTATGACAAAAATCTAAAAATTATTTAAAGTATATATGTATCTAAGAAAAATTAATTATGAAAAATAAATTAGATGAGGTGACTTGTTTAACCATTCAACAAAATTTCAATTGGAGATATAGCTTGTCCCGCCCTATTTCAATGGCCGTCCTATCGTGAACCCTAATAGCTGTGGTATAGTTGTTCAAAAAGAAATTACATTTAATATATAATCTTAAAAAATTAACATGCGATCTCAAAGTAATTTATTTTAAATCTAAATTAAGTTTCTTGTTTAAAAATAATAATAAGGAAAACACGTGTTATGACTATGACTAAATGTGCTTTCAACTTTAATCTGAACCTCACATGTTAAATAGACGTTAACTCTCAATCGTAGCCATATTAATGAAGTATGTTAACATGAATTCAATTTAAGGTTTTAACAAAATTTAAAATTTTACAAAATTAAATAATATGAGGCAAGATATTAAAGGGAAAAGGATCAGATATACCCCTCAACTTTGTCATTTGGAGCTGATATACCCCTTGTTATGAAAGTGGCTCATATATACCCCTACTTATAAACAAATGGATCACATATACCCTTTTCCTAACGAAAATTGAAAATAATAATAATTTTAATCTAATTTTTTATTATTTTTTTCTAAAAAATATAATCCCATATGAGTAGAATTAATCCTCGTCAAACATATTTTTTTTATTTTAATGAATAACTTAGAATTATTATTTTTGATGATCAAATTTATTAAAGTTTCACTAATATTCTTGTAAAACTTATTGTAGATGACCATTTTTTTTCTTCTAATACAAAAATTAAATTACAATATAGACATAAAAAATAGTTTTAAATATTTTTTCTTTACACTAAGGAATGAAAGAAAAAAATAAGAATAAGAAACTCAAATAATTATAATAAAATAAGTAAAAAAAAATAATTTATGTATGAAAAAAATTGAAATATACCTTGAACTTTGATAAAAGAATCATATAAATCCCTAAATAAATTTTTTTAAAAAAATAAAAGTAAAAAATATAAATTTAAAACTAATTATTTAAAATTCCGTTAAATGAAGGGTATATTTGAGCTATTTTGTAACGGCAGGGGTATATGTGAGCCGTTTGTATAACGATAAGGGTATATATGAGCCACTTTTATAACGAGGGGTATATCAGCTCCAAATGACAAAGTTGAGGGGTATATCAGACCCTTTTCCCGATATTAAAAAACAAAATTTTGATGGAAAAAGATAAATTGTCCTGTTCTATTTCATTTAGTACGACTCCATTGCCAAACCTAATAACATTCGAGAGAAACTAAGAGTTAATACCTTTGATGGTCAATCACTATCAATTGTTTTTACAGAAAGTCACTCAACTTTTATTTTCAACTCAAAAGTCACTCAACTATGACTTCTTTGCATAGAAAGTCACTCAACTTTCATTTTCAACTTAAAAATCACTCAACGATGACTCATTTGCACAGAAAGTCATTCATTCTATTTAATTGTTTTTCATTAAAATTTAGTGACAAGAAATTTTAATTATTAACCAAAATTTTAAGAATCAAATATATATATATCAATTTAATGACCCGCTCATTTAATCCAACCTGCTAAAAATATAATATTACACATTTTATTTTATCATCAATTCCCTAAAAAATTTAATGATCCGCTCATTTAATCTCCCTTGTCTCCCACATTCTTTTAGCGAATTAATGGTAAATAAAATGTTCAATATTTAATGGAGAATGATTTAGGGAACTACTGGTAAAATAAAATATTCAATATTATAATTTTAGCGGGTTGGATTAAATGGAGCGGATCATTAAATGGGTATTCAATTCTTAAAATTTTGTTAATAATTAAAATTCTACGTCACTAAATTTTAATAAAAAATAATTAAATAGGTTGAGTGACTTTTTGTGCAAATAAGTCATAGTTGAGTGACTTTTGAGTTGAAAGTGAAAGTTGAGTGACTTTCTTTGCAAAGAAGTTATAACTGAGTGACTTTTGAGTTGAAAATGAAAGTTGAGTAACTTTCTGATTCTGTGAAAACAATTGATAGTTGAGTGATCATCAAAGTTATTAACTCGAGAAACTAACCAATGTAATCTTAAATTAATTAAATATATCCTACATTTCAGATCCAACCTTATTTCTCTTTTTTTTTTTGCGCATTTGATTTTTGGTTTAATTGTACTATTTGATTTGGATTTTTTTATTTTTAGTTTTGTAAAAGTCTAATCCAATTCAAATAAAAAGAATTGATTTGGTTTGATTTTCCTTTATTCAATTTGGTTATTCGATTTTGTCAATAATTGATAACATAACCAAAGCTATATTTGTAATTTGAAAAAATAACTCCTTCCATTCATTTTAGTTGTTATGTTGCTTTCTAAAAGTAAATTTGATTAAATTTCAAAGATTATTTTCATTTTATATTTTTTTAAAAAATTTAGATATTTAAAAATTATACAAAAATTTGTATAAATTGCAACTTTTATATAACAATATGATGAAAAAATACATAATATTAGTCAAAGTTCTTATCATTTGAATGAGAAAAAAAACCCATAACAAGTAAAAGTGTACGGAGGGAGTAATATGATATTATTTCCAATAATTAATATTTTTAGGTTCTCAAAAATAATTCAGAGAACAAATACTAATTAATATTAAAAATAAAATGAAGACAAAAAGAGTAATCCATTTTCATTATAAATAGTGCCAGCACATATTGTGATATCGCCGTAGACCCACACCCATTTCTTCTCACTCGCTCTCTCCCCAAAGTTCCGGCGGAGTATCACTGCCGGAGCTTGGTAAAACGCAATCCGACCCTGACATTTTTCTCTTTTCCCGATCATACCGTCGGAAATGGAGGATTACTTGAAGGTGTTTGTGGAGGAGACATCGTTTTACAATCGTCTCGTTTTAGGTACACTGTTGCCGGAATCATGGTGGGGACCACTTCCTCACTTGCTTCAAGGATGGCTCCGTAACTACATTGGCGCTCTTCTAATTTACTTCATCTCCGCTTCCCTTTGCTCTTTCTACGTCTATCACTTGAAGCGCAATCTCTATATTCCCAAAGGTCTGTTAAATAATGCTCAAATATGCAATCAAAGGTTAAAAGTTTAGCTCATATATGTCAATTTTTGGGCCGATGAACATTTTGATTGCAGATGAGGCCATACTATCAAAGCAAGCAATGGTGTTGCAGATATCAGTTGCCATGAAAGCTATGCCTTGGTACTGTGTACTTCCATCATTTTCTGTGTACTTAATTGAAAATGGATGGAATAAATGTTTTGCAAGAATAAGTGATGTTGGATGGCTTACCTACTTCATCAAATCATCTATTTATCTTGTAATAATTGAGTTTGGAATCTATTGGATGCATAGATTAATGCATGACATAAAACGTCTCTACAAATATCTGCATTCTACTCATCATATTTACAACAAGCAAAACACACTTTCACCGTTTGCTGGTAAGCACTTATCAACTCTAGTATGAAAATCCATAGGAAACTTATTTTTCTGCAAATTCCCCAAAAAAATCCCCGTAAAATTCACACTTTTCTCGTAATATTTCTTTCTTTTTGTAATTCTAAATGATGAATTGATCATGTCAGGAATGGCACTGCACCCATTGGATGGAGTACTGGAGGCGATGCCACAGGTCGTAGCTCTATTCATTGTGCCAATGCATTTCGCTACACACATAGGGCTCTTATTTATTGATACGTTCTGCTAATATTCATGACTGCATACATGGGAAGGTGTGGCCTGTAACGGGTGCTGGCTATCATACAATTCATCATACAACATATCGACATAATTATGGTCATTACACAATATGGATGGACTGGATGTTTGGGACTCTTAGTCATCCTGTTGATGAACAGGATGACAAGAAAATGTAATGACTGAAAACAGTTGATTATCTTTTCTTCCTTGTGTTTAATTATAAGCAATAAGACAATTTGTGAAGTTATTTGAATTTACGAGAGATATTAGTTAACGATATAGTGCATCTATCGTACATAAGTAAGAGAAAATAAAAGGCATACTACCTAAATCTGTCCTTTAATTTAGTCTTATTTTATATTTATGTCTTTCAACTTTGAGTATGCACAAATAAGCATTTAAACTTGTATAAACTTGAACAAGTAGATACACAAGTTCTACGTGACATGATACACGTTGAACACCACATATAACATGTAGAATGCCATGTTAAACCATTTTGGTCCTTGATATATTTTATTCGATTGAAATGTTAAGAAATGTGACCATTTCAGTCATCAATGTATTTCATTCGATTGAGATGGTTCTGTATAACATATAGTAAACACATTTTATAATACATCGAGAACCATTTCAATAAAGTGAATACATTAAGGACTAAAATAAACACATTTCTTATACATTAAAAACTATTTCACTCAAATAAAACATATTGAGGACCAAAATAAAGCATTATCCATACTAAAAGGACCATTTTGGTCATTTTCTCACCACAAATATTATATGTTATAGGGAACACATGTAATTTCTTTGGGTTTTAATATTAGAAGCACAATGATGTTTGATCGGTTTTATTGGATCATCAAAACTTGTCTACACATATTATTCAAATTAATGAAAAAAAAATTCCAACGTTATAAGAACATGAATTTTGGTATTTGTAAGTCATATTTAAATAATAATAATATATCATCAATTTTAAATACTTATAAATATATGCATTATATGCATTAAAAATAATATTGATATACAAATCACCCATCAATATTAACTTACATCAATTAATCATAAATTGTATAATGAATCAATAAAATTTGTAAGTATATATGATTTCAAAGCATCTAATTAATTATTTCTTCATAATTAATTGATCTTATTATTTGATTATATAATATATAATTTATTGATGTAAGTTGATATTCAAAAGTGATTCATATATTAATATTTTTGAATATATGTGTTATTCAAAATTGATGACATTATGGTAAGTTTTTAAAAACTATTTCTTCGTAGCATAAAGAATTTAATTATGATAAAAAATCTTAAGTATGAAAATTTCTTTTTAATAAACTAATATATGTTTTTAAAAAATATTAAGATCATTATTTTAGTTAACTTGATCCTGAAATAGCTTTTTTTTTTCCACAATCTTCAAAAGCGAGAATAAGTTGCTATTTCTCAGAAGAGTTGCCATAAAGTCACCTTGAACATTATCATTACAGAAAAGTTAGAAAAATACACAAAAATCAATCCTAGTCAAAGTAAAGCTTTCACACAACAGTTGAAGTACTGAAAATAGAATTTAGTTTTATCCAATTAGAAGATGTCACGTAATAAATGATAATAAAATTAATTAAAAAAAAAAGTTGTTAATTTTAAGAATAAAAATGGATCAATAAAATAGACTGAAGGATATTTTTAGCCTAATAAATGAATGAAAAATATTTGAATCTTTTTCAAATAATTTAAATATATTTTTGACACTTTTCTATTTAGGAAATTAACTCTATAAATACACGGATGATATTAATATCAGATACCCTAGATAAAACTTTAATATAAAATACACGGGATAAATATTTGATTTATATATTATATATATATATAAAATTATGAAATATCAAGAGAGAGGGAAGCTAAAAAATCAGTTGATTATTTGTTTATTTAATAGTGTGCTTTGTGTTGTTTCCTCATTCTTCTTGATAAAACTTGGAAACTGGTGAGAGCTTAGCGAATTCAACATATCCATGTCTGCTACTTTACTTGTCGCTCCCAATTCGAATACCCTCTGTTGTCACCATGCCAATTCGTTTATCAACAAAAAAACTCTTCTTTTTTCCAAATCTTTCAATTCTAAATTTACCACCTTTTCCTCTCAATCCAATGATAATAATAATCCCATCAAGAACGTGGAGCAATGCAATCTTGAATTTGAAAATCAAGATTATGGGTCATCAAGTTCAGGAATTAAAGGCCCTACTGCTCCATGGATGAGGGGTCCTCTTCTTCTTGAACCTAATCAAGTTTTGGACTTATCCAAATCAAGAAAAAAGAAAGATAACAATTTGGCTAAAACCCAAAACCCTAATGATGCACTTTCTGGTAAAGTTAGTGGAGGAAGAGGTAAAAAAGCAATGAAGATGATTTATCAAGGAATTGATAAACTCCAAGAAACGCAAATTGGGGAATGTACACAGGTGGAAACTGATGTGAAGGTTGAATTTCAGTTCCCACCAGGATCTTTATCTGAATGGGGAGATGTGAGTTATGAAATTGAGGAGAAAAACCCATATGGGGAGGAGGACAATGTGGAAAGCCTCGAGGGAGTGGAATTTGGTGTTTTATCGAGAGAAGGGGAAGGAAGAGGGAGTAGAAAAAGTGGGGCGAGAATGCCATGGGAGAGTGAGGAGAGAATTGTGTATAGGAGAATGAAGAAGGAGAAAGTTGTCATGACTGCAGAGTCGAATCTTGATGCAATGTTGCTTGAGAGATTGAAGGGTGAGGCTGCAAGGATTCAGAAGTGGGTGAAGGTTAAGAAAGCAGGAGTTACCCGAACTGTTGTTGATCAAATTCAATTTATTTGGAAGAATAATGAACTTGCAATGCTCAAATTTGACCTGCCTTTATGCCGTAATATGGACAGAGCTCGAGAAATTGTCGAGGTTTGTCTATAAACACCGTATTATCTATGATCATATGTCCGTATATAAGCTTTCTATATTTTGTGCTTTGTAGGGTAAAAAGAACTTGCAGAGGAACCTTTTCATTTTCTGACATTATATTTTGTTTTCTGATCCTGCTATAACATATTTGTATGTTTGAGATATATAATGGTATTGAGTTGCGGTGTGGTTTCATTATCAAGCAAATATCCGTTGTCAAGAATTCTCATGTTCACGAATGTCATCTAGTAATGCAGTATTCTTAAAGAGACTAATTCCTCTTATACATCAAACCAAAGTCAATACCGTTAGTGTTTTAAAATACTTCTAGTCCCTCTTTGATTGAGTGGAGTCTTTTTTTAATCTAGGAAAGAAGAAAGTGATTTCGGGCTTTGGTTTTAGGACTACCAGAACTGATTTTTAGCTGTCTTGGATGCTGGTAAAAGTGCTTGCTTCATGCAATCAGTTTCTGTATTCAAAATTCTTATGATTTGTTCGCTCAAGGGGTCATAGTTGTGAATCCTCAAACAAGTCTAGTCCATCTAACAAGTTGGTAACTTCGCGTTGGAACTGTTCCCTTTTTCAGGGAAACCGCTTTTACTGTTTATATTAAGCATGACGGGACAAGTTGTCCTGTTGGATGCTCCTCTTTATGTAGTTTCAGTTCTCTATTGTATCTAATAAACCAGTGCTCACTGTTCCTAAATAATACTAACATGGTTTCTAGTAGTTATTTCTCATAAGTGTAGAGGATACTTGGTTAAGTTTCTGTCCTTTTTGATAGAATTGTGTGTTATTCCTTTTGTACTGCAGATGAAGACTGGAGGCTTTGTTGTTTGGATGAAGCAAAATGCTCTGGTTGTTTATAGAGGATGTAGCTATACTATACAACAAAAGGAGCTACAGCATGATTTTCTATGTAGTCACCAGAACCCTTCTTTTACTGAAAATATTGAAGAGACAAGTATTTTCTCACCATTGAACTTAAGTGGGAGCAGTGAAGATGAAATGATAAGTGTTGGAAACTCAGAAGAGGATAGCCTAGTAATGAATGAGTCACTTTATGAGAGGGAAGCTAATAGATTGTTGGATGACTTAGGACCTCGTTATGTTGATTGGTGGTGGCCAAAGCCTTTGCCTGTGGATGCGGATTTACTTCCTGAAGTAGTTCCTGGATTTAAGCCACCATTTAGACTTTGCCCACCACGTTCAAGATCAAAGCTGACAGATGATGAACTTACACAATTAAGGAAACTTGCTCGTTCTTTGCCAACTCATTTTGTCCTTGGTAGGTTTCTCATCTTGATGATCATATCTTGTGCAGATGAATTGCTCCAGTAATTCTATTCTACATATGTTTCCTGCTTGTGTATATCGTGGGTTGCTATACTGTCTCGATTGATAATTTGGACTTGAGTCATATTTATCATTGAGAATATTCCTGTTATGTAACTGTAGTTTGCTTGTTGTATGATGTTTGTACGTGGATATTATGCCATTTATGTTCATGTCAAGAAAGGAAAAATGCCAGGTGGTGCATTAACAGTGGTATATGCTTCTTCTGAGTTTGACTGTCTAGACATTTAAAAAGTGGACATGTAACATCCTAAGCTAATTAGGAAAGTGGGTTCCTTTTGTGAAAGAAGACAGAACATCTTAATCAGATCTTTGACGGTACTTGTCATTTGCAAGTTTTTTGTCGTAAGGGACTCCTTTTTTCCACTCTGCATATATGAGGGTCAAAATTCATCTTTACCCAAGACTTGTTTAAATATTGATTCTTACATATTCTTGATGTAAGAGTTTGTGACTTGGGATTGCTTTTATGTAATTCTCAGAGGTTTATATTTGGTTTATATTTTACTCCCTGAACACAGCTTTCCCCCGAAAATTTGGTCAAATTGCCCCGAGGAATTAAACTGGTCATATTGCCTTAGAAATTAAAATGGTCAAATTTGCATGGAGATAGTAGATAAATATATCAAAATGATCTACCTTTTACACCTCTTGAGGTAACTCTTGAGGTTAAAGAGAAACAAGTCAGATCCCTCCATTCACCCTTGTCTCTAGAACACTATACATGTACACTCTCGTCTGTTGCTAGGTCTTTGCT
The DNA here is from genome assembly GCF_001406875.1 of Solanum pennellii. Classification (NCBI taxonomy): domain Eukaryota; kingdom Viridiplantae; phylum Streptophyta; class Magnoliopsida; order Solanales; family Solanaceae; genus Solanum; species Solanum pennellii. The sequence goes on from NC_028638.1 coordinate 52,943,571, forward strand.
GCACATGAATAATAAATTAGCTAATTGTATTTATTTGACATTTTTTATCGTGGATCATTTGATGAAAGTTTTGAGCACCCATTTTGATGCAATTGTTTATGCACCTTGTGCAACTCTATGACTATGTTTGTCCTGTTTGAGATAGTTTATTTTTCATGACATGACATGAAGGGAGAAACAGAAAACTGCAAGGCTTGGCAGCAGCACTCGTAAAGTTGTGGGAGAAATGTCATATAGCAAAGATAGCTTTGAAGTGGGGAATTCCAAATGCTAGCAATGAGCTAATGGCAAATGAGTTAAAGGTAAGTTAATTCAAAGCAATTTGTATTTAACATCCTTATATTTTCTCAATTAATCGCAGTCAACGTCTTGAGCAATAGATGAGTCTGTCTTAATAGCTAGCTAGCTTGTTCTATGGTTACATGGCATCAGTTATATTTCTATGCATCTTAGTAGAGTAGAAAATGGGAGGAGAAGAGCTGCTAACTGCCCACTGTTTCATATAAACTATCTTGTCTTTATATTGTGGTAGATAGTAGAATAAAAAAGGTACTACTCTTCAGTCTGAAACCCTATTTTGATTCTATATGAAATTAAAAATGGAAGTAAGGGCAGAGCAGGGTCTGGCGAGGCGTTAAGTTTTTCAATTTTAAAGTTGCTCACTTTCAATACCCATTTGTATCCTCCTAATGTTCTCAGTTCTTCCTATTCATACATAATAATCAGTTTTAACTAGTGCGCCAGGGATGCAGCCTAGAACCCAATGACTTGGGTGAAAAAGTGCTGGGTCATTTCTTCCCATCAGATTATGGCAAGAACTTACCATGATTGCGCCTTGTCCTATGCTATTAGTTCTTCTTTTGCAGAACAGAAATAATTTAGGATTGAATTCCCTACGGAAATTGCAAAATTAAAAGAGGACTTAGCAGCTAATATACATGGCTTCAAAGCTTTGTTGGTGAATGTGTCAGGGCACTGGTGCCAGAGTTGAGCTTAGGAAGCTTGGTGTGAATGTTTCAGCGAAGTCTATTTTCATTAAGATTATGAATGTTGGGAGTGTATCATAGTAAACAATTGTGTGGTGTTGAAAACGCTTCGACAACTGGAAAAAGCTCAAGTGTCTGGATGGTGTTTGGTGGAAATGTTATTCAAGCTACAGAATCTAGTCTCTTTTAGCTACAAAATTTCCATAGTGCTCTAGTGGGCCTTCTAAGCAGTGTCAGAAGCAAAATAAAAGAAAAGGTTGGGCACATTGGCTAGATCAGCGGCTTTGCCCTTAAGATTCTGATAAAATGCTCAACTCTTTTTTTTTTTTGCAGTATCTTACAGGAGGAGTCCTTTTATTGCGGAATAAGTTCTTTATAATCCTATACAGAGGCAAGGATTTTCTCCCTTCTCAAGTTGCAAAACTTGTAGCTGAAAGGGAGGTGGAGCTCACAAGATGTCAGCTTGAGGAAGAAGTTGCACGATTCAAAGCGATTGAAACTCTTCCAATCACTATGGAAGCATCAATGAGCAGTAGTATTGTTGGGACTTTATCAGAATTCCAGACAATTGCAGAACCTGGAAAGGAGAAATCTGAGGTTGCAGTTCAATTGATGTCTGAAAAGGAAAGATTAGAAAAAGAAGTGAGGAATCAACAGCACAGCCTTTACATTGTAAGATATCAGCTATTCATTTTTCACTTTCATTGTTTTAAGAAGCAAATGAACCACTGCCCTACTCTATTATGCAGCTCAAGAAGAAGATTGAAAAATCATCTATAGCACTGGGAAAGCTAAATGCTGCCTGGAGACCTGCCAAAGAGGATGATGATAAAGAAATCTTAACACAGGAAGAAAGACGATCTCTTAGGCAGATAGGATTGAAGATGGACAGGAGTTTAGTTCTTGGTGAGCAAATTTTTGCGCTATTTTCCTCTCTTCTCTTTCTTGGTCAAACTATAAAAACTGTAGCTGAGTTGCAATCGAAACTTGAGAGTCTTCTACAGATATATTGTCTGTTATCTACTCGGATTCTGAAATTTCTGTTATGATTACACATCTTAAATAGTTCCACAGAGAAATGAACTATTATTTGTCATATTCCCTAGTTGGACTTGTATAAACAAACTGCTTTCCTCAATATTATTCACGGCTGGATAACAATGCTTCAACCCGAGCTAGTTGAGCCAACTATATTAATCCTTCATATCAATTCTGTTTTATTCAGATCCATTTCATTCCAATATTCGACAACAATACCTTTGTCTGATAACTACTGATTGCTCAAAATTTTAGGATCTTAAAATATTGAGAAAGTTTTCAGTTCTGCTCTATGATAAAACTAGTTTCTGATCACTTGGTCACCTCAAATCTACTTTCTCAATTTCTCTTCAGGGAGACGTGGTGTTTTTGATGGTGTCTTAGCTGGTCTCCATCAGCATTGGAAGCACAGAGAAGTTATTAAGGTGATCACAATGCAGAAAATCTTTTCTCAGGTCATTCATACTGCAAAGCTCCTGGAGACAGAAAGTGGTGGAATACTGATTTCGGTTGACAAAATTAAAGAAGGCCATGCAATAATAATTTATCGGGGAAAGAACTACAGACGCCCAGAGTTGGTTCCTCAAAATCTTCTAAACAAAAGACAAGCTTTATGTCGGTCCCTGGAAATGCAGAGACTTGGAGTGAGTCTTCTGCGTCTTAAGGCTAATTTATTTAGTCCTTCAGTTTTGTGACTGTTATAAATCCTGGATCTCAGAATTTTGTTGTTCTTTCAGTCATTGAAGTTTTATGCAAATCAAACGGAGCAGGCAATCTCTGATCTTAAGTTGAAATTGGTAATTTCTGTCTCTTCTAAAGTTTTTCTTTGTCTACTGATTGTTTTTGCCTTCCATTTTAAAAATTAGTTGTGACCATTTCTTTGGCTTTGAAATGGTATCTCAAGTGAATCTTATCCAGTTTTATTGGCTGAAATTTGATGGATAGTTGTTTTTTGCTGGTAGAATATACAGTAAAGATTGGTCAAATGGGGGAGATCTAAAGCTTGTGGTGCAGTCATAACTACTATTGCTCTTGATTTCTGTCTTGACATGGTCTACATATATCAGCGCGAAGAGAATTCACCCATTAGCTGGTGAGTTTAAGGTCATAAATCAAGGGCTCTCAAAGCAATAGTCCTTATTTCCCCATGATACTCACCTAGCTAGCATCTTGGGATTTCACTTTTGGGATAATGTGCAACTTGGAGAAACATCAACTTTGTGATTCTCCTGATGAGACCAGAACAGTTCAGGTATCCTATTCTCTTAGCTATAAAAATATGCTGTCAATATCATGATATTTTAGCTTTGTTTTACTTCAGTTCTAGACGGATGGTTAGCAGCACTATAAATTTATTGGCTAAACTTTGCAAAAATAGTTGCCTCATAATATCTTTATTATTTTTTTGGGTTGAAGTAAGAGATGTAACTGCCTCATATTGTTTCAGCTTAATTTTGGATATGGAAAATCTGGTCTGAAATATGGAGGTTTGAATTTCTTAAGTATGAGAATGCAAAAGTTTAAGCAGCATCTAGACTTAAAGAGGTGTTGGTCTACCAAAAGTCATGCCCTTGTCGAGGCTAAGATATGGTTTTTGAGTTTTGGCAGTTAAGCTTCCAACTTTTTGTACTGAGAGTCTGATATCGATGATATCAGTGGCTTTAGAATCCCAAAAATGAGCAGAAGACCAAGATTTAAAGCGGATACTACATATCATGTGACCATGTGTTAAATAATGCAAATAGACGATAAGATGCCAAGGACTGCATCTTCTTAACAAAGCGGAGAGTTGATAAATCCTTCCACATCATGGGACTCAGCACAAGTGTGCCATGCACTGGGGTGTGCACGAATGCTTAGGAAGTTTTGATGCTCACGAAGTGAGACTTCTGTAAAATACTACTGTAGAACCATTTTGGCCTGCAAAGTTACACGGTGTTGAAAGAATCTCCAGAGATTCAAGAATTTGCTACTTTCTACTTAATTTATCCCTTGGTAGCATTTTTGCTGGATTAAGTGTGTCATTCAATAAATGTATTTATCATTTCTCTTGCTGTGTTTTCTTGTCACCCTCATTCTATCAGCAAAAATTATGTGTCAACTAGCTCAGGGTGCTTCAGTTTAGGTTTTAATAGTTCTGACGTTTTTCAATAGCTGTAGAACTAGGAGAGTCGAATTCTCAACCATGGTGTAGTTCACTTATCTGTATCTTGTGTGGCAGGATGGTGGTGGACTGCAGATGCAAGGGATTGTTAGAGTAACATTGCTAACATAACATTACATAATAGGCATATTTCAAAGGACTGATACTTGTTGCATGATCTGGTAAGGTTTAAGATTATTTTGATTAAATTCCAGAACTCAGACCTCAAGTGCCATGACTACTACAGGAAATATCTGTGGAAGCATTAAGTAGGCCCACCTCTACACTTGAAAGCAATAAAACAGACATTTGGAGGAGGGAGAAGATGAACATACTACAGGGATTTGTTCCATACAGCATGGAGTCGGTAAACATTAATTGCACTGCTGATTTTTAAGGACACTGTTCCTCCTCTCTTGCAGCAACTTTGTGATATTGTGCCAATTCCAGGTTTGAACTACTGCAGAAATGTTTTATTTTTACTCAATGGAAGATTGCATACAAAGACCTATTCTTACCACACATTGACTTTTAAAATTAAGTTCTTTTTAGCTTAACCGAGAAGTGGCAAACTCACTGCAGTAAAAGATGGTTCTGAGGCAGCATGGGTGTTTCCAGGAGGATTCGTTGTTACCATTGTGATCATCGATCCAGAGTGTAGTGCACCTATGGCTTTATCCTTCATTTACCACAAGGCTACGACCATAGGTGTTAGTGTAATTAATCAAAACAAGTGTGGTCAGGTTGTGCCTGCTCATTTATAGCAGGAGATGATACATATATAATTTGGATGCTAGCGCTAGGTATTTTACATCGGCACAAGCATTGTATGACACAGCTAGATTACTTAAACGAGTTAGAATGTTTGGTCACTGGTCAGGCCACCACAAATGTGAAATTTATGTGCTCTCTGTTTGGTACCAATTAACAATAAATTTATCAACCCATTAATAGTCTGAAAGTAATCAGTGGTGATCAAATAATATTCCCACAATCCACTAAATTGACAACACTTGCGTTATAATATACTAACAAATTTGCATCAATTGTTTTTATGTGGAAGCGATAATAGCTCCAGAAATGAACCTCCTTTCCGAGGTCGTTGATGTAAGCGACTCTGGGATGGATCTTGTTGGAGAAGTCAAGACAGGTTTTGGTGGAACTTGTAGTGATTGAAGGCTTCCTTCCAGCATTTCAACTGCCTTCTCTATTGCTGGTCGATCTGATGGCTTGGTCTGAATGCACCACAAGCCCACTAAAATCATCTTCCTTGCTACTTCTTCATCCTCTTCGTTCATGATACCTTGTAGACTTAGGTCCTTCCCCAGCTCGAGATGTTCATAGATCCAATTTGGAAAGTATACTTCACTAGTTTGGCTCATGTTAACGTTGTTTCTCACTCCAACCATCTCAAGAACAAGCATGCCGTAGCTGTAGACATCTGATTTGTGAGAGACGTGCCCAAACGCTCTAGAGAACACTTCTGGAGCAATGTATCCAGCCGTTCCCCTGGCACCTAACATTGATAGAATGCTCTCCTTTCTCTCGCACAATCTAGAGAGGCCAAAGTCAGATATTTTGGGGCAGAAATCCTGGTCCAAGAGAATGTTGTGAGGTTTTATGTCAAAGTGGACTATTCTTGTGTTGCAACCTCGGTGTAAATATTCCAAACCTCGAGCAGTCCCAACTGCGATACTGTACAATGTTGTCCATTTCAAGGAACAAGTTGTGCTAGATGGTCCACTGTTAAGAAATTTGTCCAGTGAACCGTTGGACACATACTCATAGATTAAGGCTCTCCTATTCCTTTGGTAACAAAATCCCAAAAGCCCTACTATGTTAACATGGGAAGTTCTACTTATACTGGCTACCTCATTTATATAATCTTCTCCGTCACCATTAGTTTCTGTCAGGACCTTTACAGCTACTGCACGACCATCAGGTAGTTTTCCTTTGTATACCTGACCAAATCCCCCCTTTCCTATTTTATTGCTGAATGAGGCTGTTATTTTGTTTAGATCCGAATAGCTGTACATCTTTGGAGCATGAGAACCGTAATTTCTCATAAATTCTTCAATTTTGTGATTTTGTGATTCAGTCTTCCAGCAAACCAGTTGCTTACAGGATAACCCCCGACTTCTGAGGCAATAGATGATTGGAACTGATATTATGGCCAGCACTGCGATACAAACTGCGGCAACTGCATATAGATATTGTTAATAGATCAAGTACAAATGCAGATTGAGGGAATGACACAGGGATGCTTTACCTATTGCACCTGTCGGAATCCTTACTGAACCTGCAGTGTGTGACAAAGGACTATCATGAATGAATAACTCAAGCGAAGTGAACCGTGTCACAGTTTCATGAAGGAAAAACTACAGATCGAGAGAATTTAGAAAAAAAGAGTGATTTGATGAATGACTCATTCAGAATCCAGAAGAGTCACCATGAAAAGAGTGATAGTAACTAATTTAAGATACATAAGGTATACGCTTGAGTATGTAGAAATTCGCTGTTTTATTCAAAGTCTAAGTTGGGACAAGATACTTTCTCCTACAACTTGTCTTCAAGTGATTCTGGTAGTAGTAAATTATGAAGATTTGTAGAGGAAAGATTACCGGGTAAGTCTCTGCGTACGTCGTTGCAGTCGTTTGAAGGAGTACCATTTTCACAATGGCAAGTAAAGTCTCCAGAATCTGGATTGGATCCACATCTTCCACCTGACCTATGGCATTGTTGGCACTTTGAATCAATAGTTGCCGTCCAGTTTACTGAAAACCCGCCAGCAATGGCTTTTCTCAGAAAAGCCACGGAAGCTGTAGGACTGGCTAATGCCACAGCATTCGTTTGATTGACCCTAGCTATTATTTCTTTCTGACATGTCACCAGGCTAAGGTCGAAGGGAACGTTGATCAGCGTATATATACCAAATATACTGCTATTGCTATTGCAATTAAACCTATTTGGAGACGAAGCTGGTAACTGCAAACCAGGGCGGACGGTGCAGCCCAAATACAGAGTAATATTTAGGTCACTCGAAACATAGCTGAAAGTGTTTAAATCAAAGGAAGCATTCTTAGGATTAGCCAAACAAATATTACTCAGTAAATCATCCCGAGCCAGTGTTACAATTCGATTAGGGGTGTTGATATCTATCACTTCGTATCTTGTTGATTCCATAGTAATTTTGGGGATGTTACTTTCGCACTTGATCTCAAAACTTGGATGCCCACAATACTCTGGTTTACTCCCTCCCCAAAAAGGGTAAACTATATCCATGCTGCCGCAGCGAAACGGCTCACCACAACTACCGTATCGTTGGTCATCTTGACCGAGGGATACGGGCATATGGAGATAAGATAGAATGATAAACAAAATGACAGTTGTGTGGAGATCTGAGAGCATTTTTTGGGAGCAAATTCAGTCCTTTTTTTTTTTTTAATTTGCCTTTTAAAACTGCTAATACTTGCACTTGACAGGAGTACATTGTCGACTTCTCATATCTTTGTTGTAACAATCAAAGTGAAGCATTGACTCTTGGGAGTATGACTTGGTCTAAGTTGGCTGTAAAACCGTTTGAACATTACTTTTACAACACAACATATCCCAAGGGACCCAACTGAAATAACCTACCAAAGCGGTTTGGAAAAAATCATACCAAGAAAAGAGCGCCCTGCAAATAATAGGAGATACACTAGATAATATAAATTCTCATTCACTTTTTTTTGTACATGAATCAATTTGATGCACATTGGGTAGAACGCAGGTGCATTAATTGGTGAACTCGATGCTTTTTTGGCTACTATAGGACTCAAATTTCTTGCGCTTAACACACACATATATATATCACTCTTTATCACTGGACCAAATCCCTAAGACTGAGCGAAGGTTTATTCGATAAAGCTAAAACTGTTAAATTCGAACAACCAAAACCATAAAAAAATTTGCTAAGGAAATATTTTCTTGACAGTAAAATTACTCGGTAAACAGAGGTCCTAAATTGTCATTTTCTCTCCAGCTTAGTAGTCAATAAATATGACTCGTTCAAAAAATCAAGAACAATAAAAGAGAAAAAACCGTAGGTTGATTTATCTGTAACTTGTACCAAAGTTTCCAACGCGCGGTGACCCGTCACCATCTCCACCTCTCTCTTTGTATGATTGTAATTCATTAGACTATTGGCAATAATGATATTTGGAACAAAATCAACTACTTTCAAACGCTTTATTCTGTTTCAACTTTATAAGTGAACTTCACATAACTTCCACGAAAAGAAAAGGAAGCAACATAGACCAACTCTTTAAAGGAGGTACGGGAACACACTACAACTGTTCCAATGGTGTACATATTTCTTACTCTTTATAGCTAGTCACCAGCCTTTGACATATCATGTTGATGCCATGGAAGAGTCCTGGGAGATGACGGAAATATGACACTAGAGGTGTAGTTAACTACCTTGAGCAATATCATACAGCTAAAGGAGAAAAGAAGAAGAGATTTTGTTACGAAAATATGGAACGAATTTCCTTAGCAAACAGTTACACACAGGTGATGATACATGCAAGAGCTTCTGACACTACAGTTGCACATCTTGCATAATATACAAGTATGGAAGCTCATATGAGTATAAAACTACAAGCTTTTCATGTCAAAATGTTACATTTGTTTATACAGGGGAAAAAGGGATGCACTACTTACTTTATTTCTTCGGCACCACTTTATATCTTGATGGCACAGATAACTCAACCATTTACACCTACAATTATGCTCACAGGAACTGCAGTTAATGCTCATCCCTTGTTTGCATAAACAGACACATGTTAACTTCTCGGGTGATTAATTAATGGTGTTTTCCCTCTGTAATTTAGGAATCACCACACTAAGCCCTTTCTTCTCCTAAACCTGTCAACACGATCTGTGCTCATCCGCGACTTCTCAGGTTTGTTTGACTTCTTAGTCTTTTCAAGTCGACTATCCAAACTGTTCCTTGAAATTTCAGGAAGATCAGGTTTCAGGTCAAACGTGTCGGTGGTACCACTTTCGGCAGGTTTACTCTGATTTTCAGACTCTGTTGATGCTTTCTGGGGGCCATTAGCAGCAGGCTTCGGTTTGCCAAGACCAAGAACAAATTTCTTTAGATGTTTGATATACTCTGGGTAAAGTTCAAGATTGCAGTGTCCACCTCCATTTATCCATAAAGGTTCATATTTTTCTTTACAGAGCTCCCACAGCTGTTTCCCATGGGAGTAGTCAACAACTTCATCCGCTGTTCCCTATACACGTGTTAAAATTCTTTGAGTAAAATGTTCAAAAACAGAACCTTTGGGAGGTACAAGGCAGAAAGGGTCTAAAGTAGTTTATTAACAGGTAAAGAATTAGAATCGTTGGGAGGTACAAACACATAAAGGATCTACAGTTATTAAATTAACCAGTAACAAGACAGTTGCCCCGCCCATCAATCCCGGACCCATCTATACTGTGAGGTATTTGTAAATAGATTGAATTTGGAAAGAGATTGCTAATTATGGAATAGAAGGATAAAACATTGGAAAAGAAGGAAACTTACATGAATGACGAGAACCGGACAATTCACTGCACTAATCTTGTCAATGTTCTGAAATTAATTGGAGTAATGGAATCAGATTTTACAAGTGGAGATGGAAAAAGAATTACGTACAGATAACCACTGAGAGTGTTTTACCTTGTATATGTCAAACCAATATGTCCGCTTGACAGGGTACAAAACTCTTACACCAGACAATATTGGACTATGTAAAACAACACCTCGTAAATTGGGTACTCGTGATGCAAGATCAACAGTTGGGCCACTGCCAACAGATTGACCATAGATTATTAGCTGTTCATCTTTGACCTCATATTGCTCCTTTAAGCATTTATATACTGCATCAATGTCCGCGTACGTATTACATTCAGATGGCTGTTTCAGAGAAAGGATGATTTCATTATAATTTAAACAGCAAACGGCAACAACGGAATAGACCCATATGAATACCAAATGAGTTCCTAGAGCAAGCAATGAATGAAAAATCCAAGATTACGAACTGAAACTTTCTTATATACCTGTTTCAGGTCTCAAACAAACTTGTTAATAACATTAAGCAGAAAACTATATAAAGAAAGATTAAGATGTTTTGATGCACAAAGCAACATTCTAATTAAAGTTTGACCAGTGTTGTCAAAAGTGCACTTAGCCCTGAAGCGAGGCTCAAAACGTGTTGAGGCGCTTTGCCTCGCTTTATATGCACTTCAGTATCTTCATCAAGGTTATAAGACATACTCTTCCTAGTCAATAAGCCTCTTGTGAAGAGGCGACACTAAACAATCAATACTTTACGTGAATTGTCTTTAACTTTTTTGTTCATATATATCCTTCATTCATGCTTATAATTATTAGCTTGAACTAATCATGTATATTTGAATTTTTCTCACTTTGCGACCTTTTTCATTATCTCACACTTTATTTGCACTTCGAGAGTTCTTTTGTGCTTTTTGCTTTAAATAACACTGAGTTCCACATGGCCAAATAAAGTACCATGGTTGCCAGCATCTAGAAACTAAAGAAATGGGGTGATAACAAAGAATTGTTTAGGTTTGGAAGCCATGCATAAGATTTAAGAATGTACAAAAACCTCGATCCAATTACAGATATAAACTTTTCCTTCTAAAAAAAAATTCTAAGGAAGTCCAACCCAAATTGGTAAAATATTAATGGCTCTAGCTCTTCCTGCATCATCAGAACTTCGACAAGGCATATGTTTTTCACCTTATCGTATGTATAGATAGTAAGCATTATCAATATTCCCTTAAAAAGATGCTTGAGGGACAACAAAATGCATACTGAAAGGTCTCCCCAAATCTGGTAAGAAAATCAAGATATGTGATGCGTGTTGCAACATATCACATACATAACGTGACAGAGGCAGAAGAAGAAAAAAAGAACAATATTTCTCTCATATATGGATTTCATGAAGGGAACTAAGCTTAAATAAAATTCCAGTCACGGTTTGTCGTGGGAGTTCACTAAATGAAGAAGTGGATGATACATCATTGATCACTGTACAAACAAGGCAAGCAAGCTCTTCCTTGAGAATTTAAAAATGAACGTTAAAGCTTTTAAGAGTTCATTGACAAACAGCTCCTGTTCTTAGACCGGTTACTGGTCAGGGTTATAGAGAATTTATGACTACACACAAGCCCATTGTCAATACTACACCTTGGCATTCCTTCCTAGGAACGAAAAACTTACCACTATAAGACAACAAAAATTAGCAGTTAAGTCCAAAAAAGTGCATTGCAGGGTTCAGATAATTTGACAGAACCAACTACGTGAACTAGTTTGGTTAGCTAGTGCTTCAAGTTGTGGTTCTAATGAGAAAGGAGAAACTAAGCTGAAGGTTAGGTAACATATGCGGTGGTACTGAAAGAGATTTGATGTGTTCTATAATATCTGCCGAGTAATCAATGCTACCTTAAAATAATCAATGTTAGTGTGTTCTTGCAAATAATGCTTTCAAATTAACGACATATTCCTTACCCAGACGCAAAAACAAAAAGAAGGTACAGAGGATAAAGGCGGAACTGGACACAGCCCACAGGTTGGGGGGCAACATAACTAAGAGAGCCAGTCCATTTTGGGCAAGACAAAATGGCTGGTAGGGGCAGTCCCGTGTCTGAGCCGATTGGTCAGACGACGACTACTTCACTTATTGGTTTAGTATTAGCTGCCTAGTCCTTGTATGTTTGCAAGTGAGCAAAAAAGAATACCATTGTCTTTATGTTTATTCGCGCATCACAAAATCGCCCAAGTGATATCCATATTAAATTTGACTTTTTGATGTTGTAAAATAGATGAAAAACCATCTGTAATAATAGAGTACAAGTAACATCCAAACTTATCGTTTGGAAATGGCTCTTTTGCATTATTAGCATCAGTTAGAGATTAATATCCCTTGGCATTATACATCGTTGTCCAAATTTGGAGTGACAAATTACTGGAGTGATTACAGAGGATAAGATATCTGTTCTCTGACATCAAATTTTGCTTCAGAGAATCTTAGGAGTTAGGAGTTTTAGACCATATAGCAACATGGGTGACAAGTGGCGTTAAATGATTAATACGAGGCCTGAAGGAGAGGTGATATAACATTGACATCAACCATGGTCTTTATACTAAACTTCCATGTAAGAAATCTAGAGAAAATGTTTTTTTTTCTTTCAATAAATAAGAAATCTACCAAAAGTGAGCAAACGAACATTTTAAGAAAGAAACCTTCAATCTTTACATGAAGGTTGCATAAAAATTTCATAAATATGATATGCCCACATATAAATCAAAACAAATATAACAATTATATAGCTCAGGGATGAGGACGTTGACACCTGGATTCTACCATATCTTAGCAACATTTACTTTTAATATTCTGAAATTTTAATGCAAGTCCAAAATGGTAAAATTTAAAGTTCTACCATCACATTCGTCCATTAACAAGTATCATTGCATGTTAGAGCTGGTTAATAAAGCCAGTTTTCAAAACAGATGTCAATTTTCTTCCTACTAATAATGTTATTATACACGTAACAAACTGAAACCGATGAAGGCCGTGAGGTTTTTCTCTTTGTCCCTGTTTTCTTTATGAAGACGGGGAACAAAAAGCTGTTAAGTATATATGACCAAGGAAGCAGGTATCTAACCTTTCCAGTTGATTGTCCATATCCAGAGTAATCATACCTAAACAAGAAACCATATGAGCAACGTCAGGAGGGTCTGAGAAATCAAACGGCAATCCTACTGTTTTTAGTTTGACATTAAAAAAGTTCTAGAATTGAAGCAAATGAAAGCTCTATTTACGAAACTAGAGAAAGACAGAGAGACCAGAGGGTTCAACCATAATATTAACTTCATCGGGGGTCTTTCAGATGCGACTCGCAATAGGTCAAATTGCACAGAAGATAGGAAATGATCACGAGTTACTAAAATCTAGTATAGAGTAAACTAGTAAAGCCAAACAAGCTGCTTGCTTGAATTGGACTCCTGGACCTCAAGCTTGGCTTTCTTCTAACGTCTACTTGTTCATCAAATTATTATCCACTAGTAATCATGTATCAACCATAGCATCAATGTTAGGAAAAGACAGCACAAAAATAACAATTTCATGACATCTCCACATTATAGGAGAGTCCGTATAAATAGCCTAATGTTAGTCGCATTTCAGAAAATTAGCACAGTGTGTAACGCAGTACAGTTTAAAACAAACAACCTCAAATTTTCTCCAATTTCGTAAAATCTCAAAAAGAATTCTAAAAGCTAGGGAAGTCATGACACGGAGTAAAAACATCATGTCATTATCACCTTATGAGAGAATCAAAACATACAGCATAAAGTAAGTCATGTTTCAGAAACACATTAGACTGTGTCATGCCCAATAAATTAAAGCAAACAACTTCAAACTTTTGTAAAATCTCAACAAAATTCTCAATTTGGAGTATGTTCTACTAAAGATGTCTTATTTCTGCTCAACTAAATGTCTTGGCCAAAAAAAATGTTTAAGTATTTTACTCCCAACCTTTGCTCTTATTCAAGAAAAAAAAAAGTGATCCAACTATGGAAGTTACAAATTCTCAATTACTGCATAAGGTGTCTTTCCAATTGCTAGATTCAAGAAAAAGAACAAAAAAAAAAGTTTAAAACAGAATTAGGACTTAAGAGAGAAAAAAAAAAGATAAGCTTTAACTCAGAATCAGATAACGGAAACAAAATTGAGAAACTAGGAAATAAAATTGTGGTAATTAAAAGGGAAGGTTAATTAAATTACCCCATGAGATTAACACGAAGACGAAGGCTCAATTCAACAAAGAGCTCAAACATCTGACCCAAATCAGCAGCATTACCATGAGAATACAGCATAGTAGCAGATGCCTTTGGATGCTTCACATGAACGGCTACGATTTCATTTCCACGGCGAGTACGAAGTTTCAAAAAGTCTACTCCATCTCTCCTAGCTACCTCAGGTATGCTAAACTTGCCGTCGTCGGGGACAACCGTGTAAGACGGCGGAGTCGGTGGGAAGAAGGCGAACTTAGCAGCGATGGAAGAAGTCACTCCTCCCATTATCTACAGTAACTTATTGTTACTGCACCAATCATAAAGCAGCCCCCTTTTCCCTTATCTGCCTCTTCAGGGCGGCGCGTGGAGGTCAAGAGAGGCGCGTGGGGGTTTGAAAAAAGGGAATATGCTACGACTAATAAAAGGTTGTTGGAGGAAGAGGGGATATATTGTATAACGTTGGAGTTTTCGGATTTTATGTGAAGACTTTATGACTCATAAGTATGGTCGTAACTCGTAAGAATTTTTTCTGTTCAATTTTATTTATCAAAATTATTTATTCGAGAATAAAGTTGCATGATTTTAATAAAAATTTAAAATAATAATTTTAAAAATTAATTAAATTTATTTCTATAAAACCAACCAGTAAAATAATAAGTTTAATTAAGAAAAGCTTAAAATAATTAATTCAAACCAAAGCATGTGAAGTAAACAATATTTATGCTAACTGTTTGGTTATCAACTTTGGATTAGAATTTTCTAACCACGATGTTATGATAACTTTAATTACCAAACCACGGAAGAAGGTGATGGAGCTTTTTGACTATTAAACTATTGTAGAAATGCACCTTAATGGACATTAATTAAACATACGTAATTTTGATTACAAATATATGTAGAAGAAAAGAAAAGAAAATGCTAGTTCAAAAAAGCACAAAATATTAATTGAAAAAAGGTACCATGAAAACAAGAATGTCATCGTCTCCCAAATACGTTTTGTGCATATCATAGACATATTCGAGGAAGAAATAGAAAAGTTGATAATTTTTAAGAGAAAGATTTTCTATTTATACATATTAAAAATGCTAAAATTCAAGGAGAATATCTAGTGAAGTAAAGGTTATTATCCTTGATCGATTAATATTATTTTTTTATTTTAATTCACTTGATATTTTTTCTTTGGATAAATTAAAGTGAAAAGGGTCTGATATACCCCTCAACTTTGTCATTTGGAGCTGATATACCCCTCGTTATAAAAGTGGCTCACATATGCCCTTACCGTTATACAAACGGCTCACATATACCCCTGTCGTTACAAAATGGCTCACATATACCCTTCATTCAACGGAAGTTAAAAAATTAGTTTTAAATTTATATTTATTACTTCTAATTTTTAAAAAAAAAATTATTTAGGGGTATATATGATTCTTCTATCAAAGTTCAAGGTATATTTTAATTTTTTTCATACATAAATTATTTTTTGACTTCTTTTATTATAATTATTTGAATTTCTTATTCTTATTTTATTTTATTCTTTCATTCCTTAGTTTAAAGAAAAAAAATCAAACTATTTTTTTGTGTATTGTAATTTAATTTCGTATTTGAAGAAAAAATTTGGTCATCTACAATAAGTTTTACAAGAATATTAGTGAAATATAAATAAATTTGATTATCAAAATAATAATTATAAATTAGTCATTGAAACAAAAAAAAAGTCAAAAAATATATGTTTGACGAGGATTAAATTTACTCATATGGGATTATACTTTTTAGAAAAATAAAATAAAAATTTAGATTAAAATTATATATTTTTTTCATTTCCGTTAAAGGAAAAGGGTATATGTGAGTCATTTGTTTACAAATAGGGGTATATATGAGCCACTTTGTAACAAGGGGTATATTAATTCTAAATGACAAAGTTAAGGGGTATATCAGATCATTTTTCCTAAATTAAAAATAAAAAATGTCATGTAAAACAGTTATATTGGTGCAACAAGTTGGAAGATGGAACCAAAGAGAAAAGGTTAATAGGACAAAGTCTTTTCCTCTTTCTTGTGTATTAAAATAGTGTACTTGCCAGCCCAAGGAATGATAAAGGCCTAACGTATCTATGGAAAACATTATTTATTGGAAAGCATCAATTATCAAAGGATTGTCCTTTTAGGTCAAACCAATTGAATGAGAGAACAGCGTTAATGGAACACGTCAAACATAATCCCATCTGTACCATTTTCAGATTTCCCCTTTTTTTTTTCATAATCACAATGTCTACATCAACTTATAGGAAAATATAAAATTAATGAGATTTTATAGCCATAAGTTTAATCTAACCAAATAATCAAGTTTACAATTAAATATACTTATATCAATTTGCAATTATTATTTTTAATGATAAGGTTTCCAGTAGAAGAAGTATTTTCCTTATTGACACAATAAGACAATAATCAAAAGGAAAAGAAACCTAAGCTATACTTCCTTTACACTATTTATTACGTAAAGAAATAGTGCCCGATGTGTTTGAAAAAAACTGTGAAACACAATAAGAAAAGTTAAAAAGAGAAATGTCAATCTTCTACGCAAAGAAATGCTATAAAGCGCAACTTAAATTCAGCCATCGCCAGCTACAATATTTAACTAAAAGTACCTTTTTTAGAATTGTATTGAATAATGATTAATGAACGTGATGCATAATGGAATTATAACTACTATTTCTTTATTCTGTATAAGAATATAAATCATCAAGAATATCTGACAAGTTACTAGTAATATATAATCTTTGTAGGGTTTAAAGTAATATCCACATGAAAATTATGAATGCTGTCATAAATTTGATGTTCAGTTCAAAATAATTTAGAAGAGAATATAAAAGTATGAAAAGTACTGGGCGATTACAAATTAACATGAAAGTCAATATCAGTTAACCGTGCTGAAAGGGTAAATATATACATGAAAAACACATATTTTATATTGGGGTCGAGGTAGATAGAGGAAGAACTAGAGAGACGTGAATTCTAGATAAGAGAGTATGGAGATGGACGAGAATGACATGTTTTTGTTGTTTGTATAGACTATAGACATTTGGTGTAGGTAAAGGGGAAGATAATTGAGGAAGTAATGGACCACCACAATCACCCCATTGTATATATTTGCACAGCACAATAATAATGCGCAGATCAATCAGTCGCCTTCCATACCTAAAGCCATAGCGGTGGCACGTTGACATGTCACGATGAACAACTACTATTTTACATGACTCTTGTTTCCGCATTCTGCCAAAAATGGACCCTCTCTGCCTTTTTTTTCTTCCCATTTTTTCCGCCTGATGTCACTCTTCATTCATCTATCTGTTGCTTTAGCAATCCACCACTCATTAATCTTTTTAACTTTTAATAACATCCAACCAGGTAGTATTCTCATCAACTTATGCACATCTCAACTATTACACGGTACACACTAGTATTGGGACTTGAACCTGCACGACCACATGAAGTTCTGGTTCTTCCTATGTATTCATTATGTCAAACAAAATGAAAATCCTGCACGAACCAAAAAGATATCTTCAGAATATAAGTTCCAACAGCAAACCGCTGCTGCAGTGAAGAAATGATATCTGAAATGTGGAGTGACTAGCCATGCTTAACTTAGCAAAGAACAGAAGAAAAACAAAGGCATCACTGAGCTCAACTCCAACCGTAAATGACTCCCTCTATGCATCAAACTAGATGCAAATTGCAATGTTCAAGTCGTTGTCTCATAATCCACAACACAAACATATGGATACCTCCTCTGTGTCAATATGTGTGAAGTAAAAATAAGCAAAAGACCATAGAGCAAGTTACATAAAGACCTCAAAAAATTCCCTTCATATAGAAAGTTCGGCTAGATGACTGACTAAATTTGCACGTAATCCAGGTCCAGAGACCCAATTTTCTATCTTAAACCCTATTAGCACTCTTCAGAGAAGTGTATCGAACCAAATCATCATTGTAGATCAACCAGCCTCAACCCTACTTTCAATTGGAAATGAAAGATCAACAAATGGAACATAGGAAAATTCAAAATTCTGATTCATTTAAATAAAAATTGAACATCAAATAGCTGTCTTATAGAGGAAGACTAAGTGATCCTCTAATTTAGTGATTTCTAGAAATCAACAATTAATGCTCCATTAAGACTGCTTTAGATCAACTAAGTTCATTGAGTGTCCAAAGTGACCAAGTTCTCCTGAGTGGCCAATCTGATGAACCAAATGCCAAGAAAGAAAAGTTAGCAAATGTAGAGTGTAGACATGAAACAAAGGATGGTCCCTTCGAGGACATCTAATTAAAAAAACAAAGGATGTAATAACCAGATAATTTCTTATATCATCTAGGTCTCTGCTTTTTAGGGAGCACTCCTTCAAGTTTCAAATGATTAACCTCTACCAATTGAGGTTGTTATTTCACATTATCTCTCAACTCCTCGGAGTAAGACTAACTAAGACCAATATCCAGAAACGTATAGGAATGACTTAGTCCCAATTTTTCGATTTATACTAACTTCGTATTTCATAACAGGAGAAGCAAAAGAAAGAAGATGGATATACTGCGAAGTAGTAATTTATAAGGTCAAAGTAATTTTTTAGCAACAAAACCCTGCAAGTTTACCCCAAATAAAGCTCAATTCATCTGTAAGGCAAATTTTCTATGACTATTGAAACATGAATAAGTGCTTCTGCAAATATCAAAGATCTCAGCAGGGATTATCACATATGTGCAGTTTAGGCAGTAGAAAATGGAAGTTGCAAGGAAGACAAAGGGGCCCTTAAGAATAGAAAAAGCAGGATCCAGGACTACAGAACTCATCAAGAATGGTAGGAAATTTCATACCATTTTCCCCTGAACAATGTCTTGGAAGATGCACATTCCTGGACAGATATTAGTTGCATCGTCACCAAAAATATACCATCCAAATGACAGTTACAAAAGAGATGAGACATCACGGACTCAAAACAATACTTAATAACTAATAGTTGGGACAAACCTGAATTGTCAGCATTTCTTCTACAGCAAGCAGGCTGAAGAATATTGTCTGATGGTATGCCTATATGAACTCATACTAGATTGTGCAGCTCCAGTTGGAAGTTCTTCCCGGGGAGATAGAGCAACTGCGCCTTGTAAGCTGAGAAAATAAAATTTATGCTTGATCCATCCGCATCTGGAAAAAAATCTCCAAAACTATCATTTGTCTGCTCAAAACTAACATCAGTACGTCATTGTGTTTGCCTTTTACAAGAGGAGTGAATACTTCTACCCACTTAAAACTGGTTAACATAGGTTGTATTCTCAGTTGCATTATCTCTTAAATTTCAACTCCACAAAATCGTTATAATGTAGAACTCTTAGCCAATAAATAAGGTTAAAACTTCAGTGGCAAAGTTGATGACCATTATTTATCAATAATGCAGAAGCTTAGCCATTTGGATTTTAGACTGGACCTTCCTTGCTTCATGCGTAAGTCCACAACTACGAAGACCATCAATAACAATTCGTTTATCTGATTTAAGAATTCTCATGCCACCTCTAATACACGATAGTAGTAACTTAGATGCTGCGCGAAACCTCCTAGCTTGGCAAAGACCACGGACTATGGTAGAGTAAGTAACAGAATCTTTCGTATCCATTGACTCAAATATATGTGTAGCATAATCCAATTGACCAGTTTTACACAACCCATTGAGAAAAGAATTCCACGCAACCAAGTTAGAATCAAAACCTGTCACACTCATACGGTTCAATTGTTGCTGGGCCTCTTGGAAATTACCAGTTCTGCACAAGCCATCAATCCAGATAGCATGGGTGAACTTGTCAGATTCCAAGCCTCCATTTTCTGCCTCATATAACAACTTATAAGCATTATCCAGCTGACCTTCCTTGCAATATAGATTAAAAACGGTATTAAAAGACACAATGTCAAGGGTAAAGCCACTTGTAATGATATATCCCAGGTACTCATTAGCCTCAGTTATCCTCCCAGTTTTAAGCAACATACTTGCAACTGTACAGTAAGCAAAGGCGTCATATGTATATCCTTTGTTTCTCATCTCTGCAAAGATTTTAAAGCCTTCTTCAAATTGTCTATATCTGAAGCAACATTTCATTACTGTCGTATAAGTGATGGCATTCGGGATATGACCTGATTCTACCAATTCGTTGAGGAACTCTCTTGCCACGTTTCCTCGTCCTGACTTGCACAAACCATGAATAAGAATGTTGTAAGTTACTAACTGCGGAATAAATCCATGACGCTTTAAACTCCTAAATAGCATAAGGGCATTCTCAGAATATCCATTCATACACAGCCCATTAATTAAAATATTAAACGTTGCTGAATGAACAGATATATCTTTCAAAAGAACATCTTGAAAAACCCTGTAAGCTTCATCTGGCTTTCCGAATTTAAAGAAACAATTCATTAATGTGTTGTAACTCCAAATATCAGGAAGAATTCTCATCTCAAGCATTTCATCAAACAGGTCGAGACATTTAGATAACAGAGAATATCTAGTAGCTCCGGCAATCAAAGCGTTATAGGTAATAACATCAGGGTTAATTCCAGCATCCTTCATCCTATTAAGGATGGAATAACCAGCATCTATGCCAACAAAGCGGCAATATGCAGCAATCAATGTATTGTAAGTGACTACATCTGGTTGCAATCCAATTCGTATGCCATCAACTATAACAATTTCAGCTTTCTCTAATTGTTTGGCTTTACAAAGAGATGCCACACAAACATTCATTAACCTTGTTGATAATTTATCTTTGATTCTCTGCATCTACTCAAAACAGTTTACACCTGAAATCTGAACAACTTTTCGAACAAAAGTGACAGAATTTATACTTCTCAGATATCAAATGCTTATGAAATCGCTGTTTGAAAGGGAATGATCAATGCACATGAACATATAAAAAAATACAGAATCACCGATTTGCACACAAAAAACAATGCATTACTGAAAGAGTAAATACCTAAAAACAACGAACGAAATCAATAGCCTTTGAACCGCTATCTAGCAAGAGAATTAGAAAGAAAATTTCAAAAAGCTCTCTTTGCCAGTTTCTGAACTTCCGCTGAGCCAACAGTTGCCGCCGGTAGAAAGACCACCGGGAAATTTCAAAAGACTTTAGGCTGAGTTTTACGAAGAAAGCCCATAAAGTATATTAAATGTCAAGTACATCCTTAATGTATTGTAATTAAGAGGAGTTATGGTAAAAGTATCAAAAGGTGAACAAGTTTGATCCAAAGTTACAATGTCCGTCTAAAAGTAACGGTAAACCAAGCATGTGAACTGCACGTGCCTCGTTTTATGGACAACTTAGGGCCCGTTTGGATGGGCTTAATAAAAGCAGTTTTAAAAAAGTACTTTTGAAAGTGCTGAAACTTATTTTTAAAATAAGCAGTTATGTGTTTGGATAAAAGTGCTGAAGTTGCTATGCCAAACGTGAAAAGGGAAAAATGGAAGAAAGAGATGTTAGGGTTATGTTGTAATTTGAAGATTGTATAAAAATATTAAGGGCAAAAAGATAAATATGTGGTCAACTTAAAACAGCTTATAAGCTAAAAAAAAAAAAAAGCACCTCTACCCCAGCTTTTAACTTTTGGCTTAAAATAAATTTTTTTTAACTTAAAATAAGTTATTTTGAGTATTGCCAAACAGCTAAATAAGTCAAAAATCAGCTTTTAAGTCAGTTTGACCAGCTTTTAAGCTGAGCCAAACAGCCTCTTATTTGTTTTTGATAAAGGGCGTGAATTAAAATAGTAGCTTAGATCAACATATTATTCTTGATATAGGCGTGAAATAATATTTAAAAAAACCCTCTAAAAAGTTATTTGTATATTTTTAAAGCTAAAATTATTATATTTATGTGATAAAACAAATTTCGAAAATTTTCTACTGCATTTGATAATTATCTAAATTATCACAAATGTTTGTAAATTAGAAATCAAAATGTCCCTATTTTTCTAATACAGACTTTTCCCCAACTAAAATCTAGTTAGCAAAAAATGATAGCAGTAGAAATTACACCAATGAGCAAATATATATTAATTAATTAGTTAATATAGATTTACCCTGACTAATTTATAATAACTACGTATTGAGTTTGTAAAATTCGTCAGTATTAATTCTTTGTTTGGTTTGTATTTATATATATGAAAAATTGTATTTATATATGACAATGATTTTCTTTGATTTTTTAATTTTATTATCGAATGCATCCAATCGTTTATGTAAGCTTTTTAAAGTTGTATAAATGTATATTTTTCAAAAATATATATAATATAATGTGTATAATTTTCTATAATGTAATTTATATAATATAAGTTGTATAACTATTTAAGTTCAGTCTTTTGAATTTATATAAATACATTATTTCGAGTTTTGATTTGTATCATCCCGAAATTTATATTACTCTGAAAAACATATCTATTTTTAGATTTATAGTTGTACCCATATTTATATAAATTTCATAGTTTTATATAGTTATTTTAGTTGTATATTTCAGTATTTTACCTATACAAAATATATAAGTATAAAAATTTACTAACTGAATTATAAATACACAAATACAGACGAAAATAATTCAATTATATAAATATACACAAATTATACGAACATATTTGTGAATTACACAAACGAATAGACTATAACTACAACTCATAAATATGCAAACTATAGTTTAAGGGTCCAATTAAGTTTAGGAAAAATTATGCGAATAAACAAATTTAAACTACTTAATTAGTCATCATAGTTATAGTTTGTTATAATTATCACTCGCGACTGACATTAACCATTAGTTATGTGGGCTGACTTTGAGTTTGTATAATTCACCACATTTGTATAATTCGCAATTAACAATTCTTCGTTTGATTTATATTTGTATACGATATTTTGTATTTGAATATGACGATGATTTTCTTTTGTTATTCGGTTTTATCACCATATACATTCAACTTTTTTGTGTATAACATTTTAAAAGTTTGTACAACTGTAGTTTTCATATCTTTTATAATATAATGTAATTTGTATAACCGTTTAAAATTCATATCTATATGATTGTATGCATTCGTTATTTCGAGTTTTACATATTTGTATAATGACAAACTTTTTATTACTTAATTATACAAAAACACGTAAATACCAATGTACCCGCAAATTATACTAATGAGATTCGAGTTATACAAATTATTATCCCCTCTCGCTCACCTCTTTCCTCCCTCCCCCAATTATCTCTCGACTCTCTCCCAATCTCGCTCGCCACAAATACATATGTATACTAGTTACATATATACAATTATCTAACTAACTAACTATATATATATATACACACACAGAATTCACCTCTCTCCCACTCTATGCTATCTTTCCTTCCTATGATAAGTAGATACAAATTATAAATAACAAACTATAGCTATATTAGCATAGTTAAACTATGTTTAAGTGGCTATATGCGAAAGTTTTAAAATTTATTATAATGGCTATTGTGAAATTCCTCAAAAGATGCCCACGACCCGACTCCAGCTACGGCCCATATGTCGTACCATTTATAAAGTTAGCTACGATTAGGGTTTATTACGACAATTTCCGCCCTCTCAGTACCCCTTCAACTCTGCTGCTGCAGCTGAAACATCTTCCCGCGGAAGCGCCATGGTATCTCTCACCGATTTCCGTTTCATGAGTGTTGATGCTTTATCTTACGTATTCGCCTTTAACTTGAAATATGATTTTTGATTGTGCAATGAGAACAGGCTTCAGAGAAGAAATTGAGCAATCCCATGAGGGATATCAAGGTCCAGAAGCTTGTCCTCAATATCTCTGTCGGTGAGAGTGGAGATCGACTCACCAGAGCAGCAAAAGTCTTGGAGCAACTTAGCGGTCAATCCCCTGTTTTCTCTAAGGGTAACTTTTTGAATCTTCTAATTCTTTTCCATTTAAGTACATTAATTATGTGGTCTAGGAAATATTAGCTTTCTACCATGAACATCTATCTAATGTGTGAATTGACACTTATGTATATTTTCAAGCTGTTCCTTGTAATCCAGTGTTGAATCTTGGATATCTGTAACATGGGTGCACCACTAAAAAAACCAAAGAAAAAGAAATTGATCCCTAATCTACTAATTAAATATCTCAACCTTTAACCAAGTGCACCATTTGGTATCCTTCCTTGTAGCATGGTTACCTGTATATAATACATTAAATATCTCAACCTTTAACCAAGTGCACCATTTGGTATCCTTCCTTGTAGCATGGTTACCTGTATATAATATATTAAATATCTCAACCTTCAACCAATTGCACCATTTGGTATCCTTCCTCGTAGCATGGTTACCTGTATATAATATTATTCAAGTTTTAGAAATATATACCTAAAATACCTAGTTTTATGGATGGAGAGACCAAAGGCTCACGTGCCTCAAATTTTGCCTATGGTGATTGTTTTACTTATTTTGTCTGCTAGTTTTTTTTCTAGTTTATCATTGATTTTTAATCAGTTGAAGTTTAAATAATATCAGCCTGAATAGAATGGAAAGATGCAAAAATCATGTAGCATAACCTTTTTTTTTGGTTGCATTGGAGCCTAGCTGATTGCTTGATAATGGCAGTGTAAATGCTTAGTCATGGAATTAATCCATGCTTAATTTGATCTATATGCATTCAAGCTGTTTCTTGCAGTGTCAAATCTAGACTTTCTATAATATGGGTCCATGGAGATTTATCCCTAATCCTCTAGTTAAATAACTCAACCTTCAACTAAATGCACCTTAGTCTTCTTGTAGCATGGGTGCCCGGATGTAATATTATACAAATTTAGACAGTTCATAGTCATACACAAAATGCCTAGTTTTATAGAGACACCACGGGTTCACTTGCTCAATTGTTGACTATAAATTTACCCCTAGTTCTTTTTAGGGTGATTGTTTAACGAATTGTGTGTCAGTTTTTTAGCTTGTCATTGATTTTTATCAATCACAGTTTAAATATCACCCTCTATAGAATGGAAGGATGCAAAAATTCATTCAGCCTAACCCTTCTTTTTTGCCTTGGAGCCTAGTTGATTGCTTGATAATGGCAGTGTAAATGTCAAGTCATGGGATTAATCCATGGTTAATTCAATATGTATGCATGTTGATGAAGTTTCTTTTTGCAATTAATGAAGGTACTAGCTTATTTCGTTCATATTCTTGTATTATACTGGGTATATAATTTTTAGCTTTTAGGCATGCTAGTCTTTGTGGTAGATCTTGGTTGAAGTTGGTGTTTATCACAATTCATTAGTGTTTATGAAAAACACGCCATTCACGAGTTCTGTGAACTAGTGTCCTGCTTTTGTTCATTCATTGATATGAGAAAACTAGCTGATGAAATTTTAAGTTATTTGTTTTGTAGTGTTTGTTTGTGGACATTTAACAGATGTTGTATGTATCTCAGCTTTCCCTGTTTGGAGATATTGTTAAAAGATTTACCTTCTTTAATTTTTTGATCTCTCATGTTATTGTTACGGTTCTCATTATCAGCAAGGTATACTGTGCGGTCCTTTGGAATCAGGCGTAATGAAAAGATAGCTTGCTATGTGACTGTCAGAGGGGAGAAAGCTATGCAGCTTCTTGAGAGTGGATTGAAAGTTAAGGAATACGAGTTGTTGAGAAGGAACTTCAGTGAGACCGGCTGCTTTGGGTTTGGTATTCAGGAGCACATTGATCTTGGAATTAAGTAAGCAGATAATCATTTAGATGTCTTTCTGGTTTATAGCTTTCACGACTTAATCATTAGCTATGTTGCATAGGAGGTAACCTGGATCTAGTCTTCCTTTCTTACAAAAAAAAGAAAATCGCACTAGCTCTTTCATTAATACCCATATAACTTGGACGTAGATTAAGGAAACATGATTTACTTTTTTCATATTGTTTCTTGGATCTATCTTATGGTTGCCGTGTCTTACTATATTAACCTCGAAAGATTTGCATCTGCTATTTTGCATTTAAAATTTCAATCTATTAATGCCTGTCATCCTATGTTTTGTTAAAAATTTTCAGATATGATCCTTCAACTGGTATTTATGGAATGGATTTCTATGTTGTATTGGAGCGCCCTGGCTACCGTGTTGCCCGTCGTCGCAGGTGCAAGTCTCGAGTCGGGATTCAGCACAGGGTCACTAAGGAGGATTCAATGAAGTGGTTCCAGGTCAAATATGAAGGTGTTATCCTTAACAAGTCCTCAAACATTCAGTGATAAGCTGAGTGCCAACTTTTGGATCAGCTTGTCTCCTGGCAAGTTTATTTTTATGTATTTTTGTAGACAGCCATCGATATTACTATTAAAGGAATGTTTTGGAGAGATTCTAGTTGGCAAATTAGTATGTTTTGCTTCTTATTTTGGCAATCAGATGAATTCAAATCTTTGTGATGGTCACTTTCAGTTGTTGCAATTTAAGTAGGAATTATTCAACTACACAATTGTGTTACTGCAATGCTTAAGCGTTTCAAGTAAATCAGGTTTGGGGCTGGATGTTTGGCATAGAATGCATACAAGTACATCATTGGTGTTTGCGTTTAGTCTCTCCTCTTTCTCTAAACATCTTGTCAATCTTATCATGCGCCATTACATGCATTATGCTTGAAATAGTTTGGATGTCTATCTCAATTGCACATAATGCTTAAAAGCAAATACTTTTATATTGTAGAATAATCAAGTGTTTTTATATTGTAGAATAATCAAGTGTTTGAGATAATAAAAAATAAAAATAGGAAATCAAATAAGTCGAGGACTTTATACTACCTCCGTCTCATTTTATGTGACAACATTCAACAGGGCACGAAGTTAAAGAAATAATGAAGACTTTGAAATGTTTATCAAATTATTCTTCAAAAAAGTAAGTTCACTTTTCTCTCTCCTCATAAATGTATTAGAATATTATGTTTAAAATTAAGTCGGACCAACAAAAGTAAAAGATAAATTGTACCTAAAATATTTACCATATAAGTAAATGTGACATCTTTTTTGGGAGTGACCAAAATGGAAATGGTGTCACATAAAATGGGACGGGGGGAGTATGTAAAATGGTAGAAATATAATTATTTAATTTACTATTGGGTTATAGGTTAATTCGTTAACAAAAAACTCCAAATCATTAAGAACTAATAACCCAAGAACAAAAAAAATCGAAATCGTTATCAAAACCGCTAAACCAATAACCCAATACTGATAATCCAATAACTTTTTTTTTATTCGGGTTATCGATTTCGATTCGATTTTGAACAACCTTACCTAGGATCTAAAACCATGATGCTGGGAAATATATATATACCTAGCCCAACTAGTCAACAATTAATAGCAACTTATTATCTCTAATAGAGGTCGTATGGTAGAGTGTATTAGAAAATATAATGCATGCATTAAGTGTGTATTAGAAGTATCTTGTTTGGTACAATTTTTTTTGCCATACACTATTGTGTATTAGGTTGTGCATTACTAATACCAATTAATTCTAGGTATTTGTTATACATAACATTTAACACTTGCATTAGATTAAATAATTACAAAACTACCCTCAAAACATTTTAAAGCATTTACTTTTTTTTTTCCTGTCATATTTTTATTTGTTTTTCAATGTTTTTTTAATTTGTTGGTGTTTTAATAGACTTTATGGCTTCTGAAGTATCTTTTTTTTAAAAAAAAAATAAAAATCAAATTCCAACATAATTTAATTAATGAAATTACTATTACGGCGATAAAAAAAAATCTTTGCCAATTTTTCACAATTTTTTTGTCTCAAACGGTACAATTATTTAACATTATTTTTGAAAAGAACAAGAGGAGGAACAGTTAATGATGTTTTAGCAAAAACTTTGTTGTAATGAAGTGTACAAATAAATAAAGTGTGAAGTGTATTTTTGTAAACATATTTTTAAATAAAAATTATACAAAATTTGTCATTTCTAATACATCAAACCAAATAGTGTATAAGAAATAATGTTTGCATAAATAATGCAAGCACTATTAATGCAAACATTACTAATGCACCCTATTTTTCATTTTTTTTATACACTCTACCAGATGAGCGAATTCAAGGACGACCTGGCCAGTGTAATACTTACATGTAGGATCCTATTAAAATGAGGAAACAATACAAATTCCTCCGTTAGATACATGTATTTCGAATACATGAGGTCAAATTGTATTCAAACATGATCACATGTATATATATATATGTGATATACTAATAATTCTACCTCCTTTGTCCTCTCTTGCTCGCATCTCTCCATATTTATATGTGTTTTAGAGTGCATCTACTAACACATAACTAGTATCAATATTACTTGTATCATCAAAGAGACATGTATTTAGAGCCTGTTTGGCTCAGCTTAAAAGCTGGTCAAACTGACTTAAAAGCTGGTTTTTGACTTATTTAGCTGTTTGGCAATACTCAAAATAACTTATTTTAAGTTAAAAAAAACTTATTTTAAGCCAAAAGTTAAAAGCTGGGGTAGGGGTGCTTTTTTTTTTTAGCTTATAAGCTGTTTTAAGTTGACCACATTTTTATCTTTTTGCCCTTAATATTTTTATACAATCTCCAAATTACCCACATAACCCTAACATTTCTTTCTTCCATTTTTCCCTTTTCACGTTTGGCATAGCAACTTCAGCACTTTTATCCAAACACATAACTGCTTATTTTAAAAATAAGTTTCAGCACTTTCAAAAGTACTTTTTTAAAGCTGCTTTTATTAAGCCCATCCAAACGGGCCCTTAGTGTCATATACATGTATCTAGTATCAAATATATATATTATCAAAGAAAAATGTATCTAGTGTCATATGCATGTATATGACTTGAATTGGTATGAAATTACCTAATCAGTGAGACAATATGTAATTATTTCAAACTATAATGTGAATTACTTCCTTCGCCCTATTTTACGTGAGGTGCTTTGACTCGGGACAAAGTTTAAGAAAGGAAGGAAAACTTTAAAACTTGTGATCTAAAATGAATGATAAGAATTTGTGTGATTGTAAATCATTTTATTAACAGTAAAATGAATACTTTATAGTTAAACGTTACTTGATATGCACATGTGTTAATTGTTTTACGGAAAAGGCCTATAATATCCCTCAACTATGCAAATTGGTATAAAATTACCCTTCTTCTACCTTTCGAACCTAAAATGCCCTTGACGTCAACTTTTTTGGCTCTATTTTACCCTCATCTTTAACAACCACAATTTATTAATAACATTTCACTGTTTTATTGGTTATCCTAATAATTAATTTAACTAATTAAAAAATTCATATACCACCCAAAAAAGCCCCACCCGTTTTGACTCAAATCTTTTAACCCTTTCTTGACCAACTTTCATCCCAGATCATCCAAATTCGAATTTCGTCTCTTCTTCCTCAACGAAACCTCACACGAAATCAAAAAGTTTCTTTTTTTTTTGGCAGATTTTGGTGTTATGGTGTTATGTAATGAACAATTTTTTTTTGCAGAATTTATGTTATTTGTTAGCCTAAAAGTGTTGTATTAAAAGTTTGACAAAATATGTAGAATTTTTTGCTTTAAATTATACCAATATTTTAGCTCATTGCTTTAGCATCACAACTAAAAAGCTATTGCTCTTCTTGTTCTTCCTCTGCATCTTTATTTTAGCAGTTAAAAAGTTATTTGTTGTTTCTTATTTTTGAATGTTGTGACTGCTGCTCTGTGAAGGGAAAAAAGCAAAATGAAAAATTGACCATTTACGTGGCTGTTAGCATTTAGTGAACAATTGTTTTGAGCTCCAATCGAAATCATGAAAGTAAAGAATCTGTTATTTTTTCATGAGGAGAGCGGCGGTCAAATATCTTTTTAACTTCACAGTTTGGGTACGTACATTTGTAGTAGCTCCTTGGCAATTCACTTCCTTTAACAAGTTTCCGGCCATACTTTCTCCACTTATACAAAAATCGCCAGAAAGTTTTGAGTTTGTGTGAGATTCCATTGAGGAAGAAGAGACGAATTGGGGTTAAAGGATTCGGGTTAAAACAGATGGGGCTTTTTTGGGTGGTATATGAGTTTTTTAATTAGTTAAATTAATTATTGGGGTAATCAATAAAATAGTGAAAATGTCATTAATGAATTGGGGGCTGTTTATAAGGTAAAATAGAGACAAAAGGTTGACGTTAGGAGCATTTTAGGCACGAAAGCTAGACGAAGATAATTTTGTATCAATTCGCATAATTAAGAAGTATTTTAGGTCCTTTTTCGTTGTTTTTAGGATTGACTAAAAAGAAAAGTATTTAATATAAATTGGAAAAGAGGGAATAATATATATTATAAGAATGTTTGTAAACTTAAGTATTTTTTCCAGATACATGTATCAGATATGTTGAGCTCAACTAATTTTTACACAGTTGACACAAGAAGAATAAATACAATTTAGGCAAATTAATAAATTATCCACATACAAAAGCTATAATTTAGTACTAGGAACTAAAAATGTTTTTAAACGTTCTATATTAGGAAATACTTTTATTAATTTCCAAATAAGTAATTTTTATTTTCAAATAAGTCGTATTTTATCCAACTAAGTATTTTTTTTTCCAAATAAGTATCTTTTTTCAATCCAGGAATACCCTTCTCCTATATATATGTATAGTGTTTAGTAGAGCAATGGCCATTAAAACTTATTGCTCCTCTTCTCATATTTCATTAAAATTCTATTCTATTCATATACAATGGCTTCTTCTTCTTCTCCACTTCCTTCTGATATAATTTTCAAAGATATTAAGTCGAACATCCTTGGAAACACTAGACACTTGCAAGGCTGTTAAAAAAGAATGGCATGATATGATTTTTGAATCGAGTTTCATGCCACAATTTTGTGCAAATAGTAAAAATATCTTGTCCAAGGCTCATTATTTGGCGAGCCTGCATGTATCAAAATTTGTATCAGTGGATGGTTGTTCAGGGAATAGTATTTATGATGAAGAAGTAAAGCCTCTAGCCTACTCCTTTGAAATGAGTATTCTGGCCTCCACAATGCACGCTTAGTGTCATTGGCATGGTGAATTTAACATATAATAAAACACAACTAAATCAATTACCTCACAGATGATCGAGTAATAATATAAACTCTATGAAAAAACCCAGAAATTTGCTCTACGCAAAATATGGTTGTAGTTGTGTAAAAGTAAAATAAGCTAAACAATTCTGCTCGAGAACGTACAATAATATAAACTCAACATAGGGAGTTGGAGGGATATATATACAAAATACTAAACCCAATCAGGTCCCAAGTTGGAAATTTATGAGAAAGGGACTCAGTAACTGAGCTTGATAACACGAGAAACCCTCTGGAAGAAAAGAGGACACATATTCGGGCTGAACATGATTGTATCCCTCATCCATTCAGGGGCCACTCTCTCAAAAGTCCCCAGTGACAATACGCGGTACACTAATTCAGGTTCTGCAGATGCATTCTTTGTCAACGTCAGACTAAATGATAATCCTGCACAAACCAAGACAATCTACATTCAGATTGTAAGTTCCAAAAGTTGCTGTAATCAATAAACGAAATTAAACTTGGAGTGATGAAAAGAAGAAACATGCATCAAACTAGTGTAATGAGGCAAGTTTATATTGTCTCCGCAAAACAAACATATGGACATCGTTTCCTTGTCAGTATGGGTGAACTTAATACAGCCAAAGACCATAAAGCATACTATATGACCACAAGAAACTGTGCAAACATAGTTAGTCCAGCTAGATGATAAATTAGACTTGTCGGTAATTCACACCATTAATTTATCCTAAGCCTTTCTAGCTCTCTCTCTGTGTGAGGGTATCGCAACACATATATATTAAAGAGCAACTATCACAATGCTCTACTTTAAACTGGAAATGAAAGAACAAAGGGAAAATTGAAAATTCTGATTCATCTGAATGAAGTTCAACATTATAGAGCTGCCTTATAAGTGATTCCTTCCTAATTTAGTAATTTCCATAAATTAACAACATTCTGTTCATTCAGTGGCGAAAACGACCAAGTTCTCTTGAGTGGCAAATTTTATCAATGTTTAAGGTTGTATTTTTTACTTGAATTCTTCAAAATTCAGAAAATAATAGTAGTATACACAAACTAGAATACTATTATTGAATGAAAAAGTTCTAGCGCAAAACAATATGATCTAAAAATAATTTGATGGTCAAATTAGGGGTCATATACGTTATTCCATCATGCATATGGGATAAATTATCCAATCACTAAGGTATAAACTATAAAGTGTGGGATAAATAGTCCCAGGACTGCATTTACTTCCAATCAAATGCAGGATAAAATAGTTCTGCATTTTATCCCTGGGATTATTATTCCTTATACTTCATACCAAACGACTCCTTAATTTAACAAAAGATAGTTAACTTGAAGATGTAGATACAGTTGAGTGCACTGTAGTAGAAAATATATAATAAGAAAAGTGAGAATCATTTAGTAGCTCAAATTACACCATTAAAAATATATAAGGTCACCACTCAAACAACCCTGCTTGGTTTTTATACAGCTGTTGTCGGTAAAATCACAGAAATGAAACTTAGGTAAATCAAACCATCTAGGTTTCTGATTATAAGCGAGCACCATTTCAAGTTTCAGCGACTAACTTCTCTTAATTGAGGATGTTTTTCTGATTATCTCTCGACTCCCACAAGACAAATTAAGATTAATATCAGCCGCATATTGTAATGACTTAGATCCCAAAATTTAAGTTCATACAAACTTTTAGATTTCAGTTTAATTGGACATACAGCCAACTAGTTATTGTTAGGTCAAAATTATAATTTAAAAAACAAACAAACTATATGTTCAACCAAATAAAACTCAAGTCATCAAATAAGGCACATTTTCTAAGACTATTGAAACTTGAACGACGCCTATGTAAATTTCAAAGATTTTTTAACAAGTATTTACACATAGTAGAAAATGGAAGTGGAAAGAAAGAATAAGGACCAAAATTGAAGCAAGATACAGGATAACAAAGTTCCTCCAGAAATTACCGCTCGACTCATGAAAAGCTGATATGCATAATTCTTCATTTTCTGTAACAGCAAAAAATTTCATACCGACTAACCACTGAACAAGGTCTTGGAAGATGCACAAGGCTGGAGATATGTCAGCAGCACTATCACCTAAAATATCCCATCAAAGGAATAGTTACATAAGAGGAGACGACACATACTAAAATTAACGACTAAAGTTGGGATAAACCTGAAATGTCAACATTTCTTCTACAGCAAGCAGGCTGCAAAATATTGCCTGATGGTCAGAATAGTAAAATCCCAGCTCAAGTTTGCTGGATAAACTAGCATATGTGATAGAAATTGGAGAGTAGCACTGACCTTGGTGTACTTATATGAACACGTACTTGGTTGTTCAGGTCTATTTGGAAGTTCTTCCATGGGAGACGGTGTATGTGTGTCTTGTACAATGAGCAAAGACTGCCTACAGTGTTTCTTGTTTGTTGAGTCATCCAATGCATCTGGAAGAAAATCTCCATCAGTAATAGTTTGTCTGCTTTTTCCTTTATCATTGCTAGCATTGAAACAGGTCCCCTGCTGATCAAGTTGTTGAAGCCTCTGAATTTCATCACGGAGTTCCTTATCTGCAGGCAATATCTATATAACTATTTGGATTTCAAAATTGGAATACTTATTCAACAGAATGCAAATATTAATCTCCAAAAAAGTCAAAAGTAAACAGCAAACAGCAAAGCCATTATAAGAAGCACTAAAATCCCCAGAGGAACAAAATGAATAGTTGCCTTCATAGAGCAATTAGCAAATCTCTATAGCAATAAAATATTAGCAAAAATTTCAATTCAAAAACTGAAAAAGGAAAGTACTTACTATAAGTCTAGAACTTGAATGAGAATAAAACAGAACAAAAGTAAAAATAGACAGGAAAAAACAGAGGTAGAAGTAACTCTGAAGTCTGAAGAGGAAAAAGAAACAGAGTAAGAAGAAATTTGAAGAAGAACTATGTATTGTTTGGACTTTGGAGTCGTCGGAAAAGTCTAGTCGAGTAGACGGATTTGAGTCGCAGTCGCAGTATAAGAGTGCAACTGTGCAAATTTGAAAAGAAAGCCCTAAAGTTACCTTTTAACTTTTAGAACTCTAAAGTGGTCGCCTATATTAAGAAAATACAAAAGCCGACACCTTTCTCGCCTTTGTCATCATGGCGTCGCCTTGCTACAAAGCTAATAAGCGATGAAGGGTCACCTCACCTTGCCTCTCGCCATTGTGACAAGGCAATCGCCTTTCACAACACTGTAGAAGACACAGATGGAGCATCTAGTTTTGTAGAAGGTAGACAGATAAAGGCATAAAATAAAAAAGAATGTTATGAAGAAATAAACCCCATCTGACGCCACCAATTGCTAAGACTGTCAAACAAGCATTGAAGCTGAACATCTCTCTTTCTAAATGGACATACAGAAATCACATCAGGTCCTGAATGGATTGAAATTAAAACGTGTTTGAGACCTCTCTTAGAAACTTTATGCTTCAATAAGAGTAACAAGAAATTGAACCTTTGAAGTCACTGGCATTCTCTACAACTTGTATATATGTAGACTTAACCACAAATCCAATATTTTAAAAGCAATACTAACTTGCCTAGCTGTCTAGCAGAAAATATAGATAGGACTATAGACATTATAAGCGTTCTACCATGACTTGAATTTTATCCTTACTCTTCAGGTTCTCTTCCATCAAAAGCTTTTGGTATTGAATCATTTCTTCATCATTGGCAGACCTGCAGCAGAGTTAAGTACACATTTATATTCTTTTCATTATTCCTACTGAATAGAGTAAGCCTTTCTCATGAGTGCAGACCTCATTGATGTCATTTCACTCCTCAACTCATTTACTTGTTCCTTTAGTCTGTCCGTTTCACTTCTCAAGTGGTCAATCACTGCATCGGCAGCTGGAAGAAACAAAGCTGCATGTCAAACCTTCAACCAAGTTTGTAGCTATGTAATTAAAAATAGCACCTATGAGTTCTCCAAGTTAAGATTTCATCTGGAAATACAATTTCATACTTTCAACAGAGACTCAATGTATAGGATGTGTAAGAAGATGACAAATACAAACTTTAAATTGGCAAAACGTAATAGCTACAAAATAAAAAGGAAAAATTCCATAATTATTAGATAAAAATCAAGGTAAGCTTTCAAATATAATCCTACCAGCCACATAATTCACAAATTTCTCCTCTTGTTCCCGATTCAGGTTCTCCATGCTAGTGTCTTTTTCTTTCTACGAAAAAAAAAGGGTGAATGAAAAATCTTACTCCTGCAAAGCACTAATTATAAACAGAAAAACACATTAAGTTCCCACCTAGCTCAGCTCAAAAATTAAATTTAAAAAATGAACTCGTACAAACCCCTATATACCTTGAGCTTAGCGTACTTGCTGTAGAGCTTAGAATAAAGCGCCTCCATCTGAAACAAAAAAAAACAAAACCCGTCGAAACAACAATATTAGTTATGGAAATTGCTCCGGTTAACCCTAACATTCAGATTTGAAGATTTATCAGTGAAAAAAACATGTAAAGCTGAATTCAGGAACTATACCTTGGGTAAAGAAGCCGACATCGGAAAACTGGGGAATGGAAATGCCAGCGGCGTTGTTCAATTCCGTTTCTCAAAATGAAGAATTTGAATGACAAGCTTTGGCGGGAGATATGGAAAATTCCCAATATGGAGAATGAGTTCTTCCTTTTTAGTTTGGGAACCTAAATCTAAAGCAACTTTCCGTTTGGGCCTCGGGTCGGGTTGATCCGGCTTATTTTGGATTCTTCTGCAAATTGATTTTTCATCTTATATTTTACTTCTTCGTAACATTCATATAATAGTGCACCCTTTGCAAAATTTACCCTTCTATAACACTCATACTCAAATACTGTATAACAATATTTTGTAAGAAATATATTATGTAATAAAAAGATTAATATAAAAGTGTTGATTAACAAATATTTTGTAGAAGATTTTGTTAGAAATATATTATGTAGAAACTGTATATTTTGTAACAAACTATTTAACGCCCTTTATTGAGAGTTTGGACAAAAATATTCGTCAATTCAAACTGTATATTGTCACTAAATAGATTAGAATTTACAAAACAAACTTACATTAGGGGGTGGGGGTATACATGAACCAAATTGATTTCAGACCATTTGTATCGAATTTTAAAGTTTGTAAATCAAATTTAAAATTTTCAATCTCGATTTTTTCTCTCTCCAGATATTTCAATTTCTGCGAGTTTTAGGGGACTAGAATACTAGTTCAAATTTCTTTATTAGCTCACATCATGATACCATCCTTAATCCACCTCTGTATATAACCATGAATTCACAAAGTTCAAAATAATATAATCTCATTACTATTATAGGAATAAACTTTTTATAAAGTTGAAGCCAAAACAATAAATTTGATCAATTGAATTCTTACTTTCTCAGCATGGGAGAGGAGTGGTTGACTCTTCACAAGTAAGCAAAACCAGGCTAGATTTATTTAAGACATTGCTCGTAGTATTAAGCATTTGGATTCTTGTATATCTGTCTAGCACTATATATTGTCCATGTGCTTGTGGACAAGAGAAAATGAATCACATATACCTTCTTTGGACATTTATTTGCATGGTTTTGGTACCTCTACTTTTCTTTAAAGCTTCAATTATAATGGCCAAGAAAAAAGTTCAATAGAAGTATAGGTCTCATATTCACATGCATCTCAAATGTGATACATGTTAGATATATATAGTCATTATACATATACTTTTCCTTAAAGCTTCAATTATAATGGCCATAGAAAAAGTTTAATACAAGTATAGGTCTCATATTCACATGCATCTCAAATGTGATATATGTTAGATATATAGTCATTATACATATTCAATGATTTAACTTCAATCCTTACTACTAATACTCCTTCTGCTCACTTGCACATATTCACTATGAACATGACACGTGTCTTATGAAATTAGTGAAATACTGATTGATATATATTAGCATTTCATCACAACATTCATATTAATAATTAATGTTCAGTCTTATGCCTTTGAGAAATAATTTGAAGAATAAGGATGTCGAGGTAAAATATTTTTTAAAAAATTATAATTTTTCTTTTGATGTGCTAAAAGTAACAGGTAAAAATAAATAAATGTTTTTTATAAAATATTCAATTAGACTATATAAAGTGAACATAGAAAATACACGCTACATTCAGAAAGAATTATATAAAAAAAATTACACTCCTTTTCCATTTTATATAACATGATTTATAGAGCAAGGGATGTTCAAAACAATTAAAACTTGTGTCAATCCAAACATAAATCTACAATCTTTGGATACAATTTACATATTTAAAAGCTAAAAAAATACTTTTAATAGCTATGAAATGAGCTAAAAACTACATGTATTTTTGATGGATGGAGTAGAGTTTAAACATCAATGAACAAAAAAGAAGTATAGATAGAAAACAAAAGAAACTGCACCAACCAAAGTATTAGCAACTATAGTTTATAAGCCGATCAACAAAGATAGTGATAAATTAGTAAGTAATTATTCATTTCTAATTAGAATTTCAAGTTTGAATCTTATTGAGTATATAATCAATCGTCTTATTAAAAGAAAAAACACTCGATTAAGAGTGTGTTTGGTATGAAGGAAAATATTTTATGGAAAATGTTTTTCAATTTTTTCATGTTTGGTTGGGACAAAAATTTTAGAAATGTTTCCCAAAACTCTTCTCCAATTTTAAATTACATTTTTTTTTTGGGAAAAACAACAATTTAAAAAAAAATTAATTTTAAAATTTTATTTTTTTTACCCTATCCCTGACCCCCACCCTCCCTC
>NC_028638.1:52982043-52983970 GCF_001406875.1 Solanum pennellii
TCCCCCCTGCCCCCTCCCCCAACCACCCCAAATAAAAATTGTTTTTAAAAAATATTTTCAATTTCATAAATTATTTCTACTCTAGTAAAAATAAAAGATGTCTCTCAGAAACATTTTTCATTCATAAATCAAACACCAAAAATCATTTACGGAAAATATTTTCTTCTCACCAACCAAACATGAGAAAAATAAATCCAAAATTTACTTTTTTTCCAGGAAAACATTTTATAGGAAAACATTTTCCACAAAAAACATTTTCCTTCATACCAAAACACACCCTAGGTCTCGAAATAAAATCATTTTGACAATAATTTAATTTAGTTAGACTTCAAAATTAATAGAGATATAAACCATAAAAATACAATTGACAAGCCAAACCTCGGAAATTAGATGATATATAGACAAATTGTTGATTCTGTGCACACTATTTTAACAATCAAAATAAGAGGTGTCCAATCTCATTCATTCATGTTTTTAAAATTTTAAATATAAAATCACAGTCACATACCCCACTTAGCTTCGTCAAAAAGCGTTTTAAGTATGGGAACAAAGCAAAAATACGAAGTAAAATGAGACAGAACTTTATAGTATTATATTTTATTATTTATCAACTTTTTATCTCTTTCCTATTGGACTTTGTTGTCATGATCTATAACACTTTCAATACCAACTTGCCCCCACCATACCCTTTTCCCATTACCAAACCAACAATGTATAACATTTTTCAATATCAGTATCATTAAATTTCTGCAACTTTACTAAATATAAAGATTATAAAATAGTGATATCTTGCCTTGTAGGTCAAAAAACCTATTTTTATTGACATGGGCTGTGCAGTTTCTGTCATTGTTTTACTGTTAAGCCAATTACCAATGCATGCGTTAAAATATTCTGCTACACTCTGTAGTACCACTACTACTTCCTTGCTGAAAACGAGTGTACAAGTTACCCAACAGTGAGAAGAATAAAGCTGTAAAAACTATTTGTCATTATCATTCCCTTTTTCGAGCGAGATTTTACTGAGTATGTTATTGTAGCTATTATCGGAAACTGCAAAATATTAAAGTTAAAAAGAGTTGAAAGGCTTTGGTTTGGGTATGCATGAAGTTGAATGATTGTAATGGCTTAGATTGAATTGCTAAATCTCATGCTGCATAGGCATTATGTTCTCCATAATGTTTGTGAATTCCAAACTGCTTTAGAGGTTCAAATTACAAAGAAAACAAATTCTTATTGAAATTACCAAATTTGATCGTTAAAGACGATTTTTCAAATTCTCGAAATTGATGAATTTTATCTTTTTCCTATTGACATGTTTTCTTCTATTACTGCTACTATTACTAGGAGTGATGGGAAAAAGTAGAAAAAAAAAGCCAAGTGACAAATCTCGTCCATAGAAATTAGAAGCAAAAGTGGTGAATTCAGTGTTTGAACAATCCAGCAAAACTTTAATAAATCACTTTAGTGTAGATTCTAGACATAAAAGATGAAATTTGGAACTAATTTTTTGCTTCAACCTTACACACATAATTAAATTAGAGAAATACAAAGTGAACTTTTTAGATTAAAGTCATTCATGAAATTTCAAATTTACGATCATTGTTCATGCTAATTTGCCGTAAAATTGGAAAAATTACGGAATTAAGCTGTGAAATGGATATACTTTGCCACAAAATCAGAGAGAATTAATAAGTTTTAACTCCTAATATATGATTGTACTACTTAGTATTTATTTTATCTCTAATTAATCAGGTACAATATACCTAGTAAATTGGTAATTTACTCGGGTATGCTCACAAGTACAGGCCGCCAAGCCCTCCGCAGTAGCCGTTGCCGGAATGTCGCTGATAACGGCCGAAGCGAGCGTAAGCCTATTCGCCGAACAGCTGATCCTGCACTAAACCCGCCGCCGGCACCAGAGGCTGCC
>NC_028638.1:52984430-53017362 GCF_001406875.1 Solanum pennellii
GGCTGCCGGCGAGAGTCCTTGTCTCGTATTTTCAGCAAACGACGGAGGCGACGAAACAAACAAGTCCTTCAGCTTATGACTGACCACCAGTTCTTTCCCCTTCTCCGTCGATTCGCGATCTCCAACAAACCGATCCGGCGAACAGACTTCCCGTCGAGGCAACCTACGGCCACTTCCGCCGCCGATGCTACGACTGAGGAGCATACGGAGAGTCTTCCGTCGGCGGAGGTGAATAACTGGGCTTGTTGTTGGACTCCGGGTTGGACTTCCTGCTACTGCACATTGAGTTGCGAGAAGCTTGAATTTCTGCAAAGTAGCCATTTTCGTTGCGATCTGAGGTAAGTATTTCGACAAATTTAACAGTATTAGTAATTTATTTTTTTGGTTAGCGAAAATGGTAGTGAAGAGAGAGGGGGAATTGGGAAGGATTTAGTACGGCCGAAGAATATGGACCGTCTGTTTGGGTCTTTTAAGGCTGCTTTGTTTATCCTCCCCACTTATAAGCCTGCCGCGGTATAACGCTGAAACCGAAACGTGGCCTCTTCTCCCAAGTTCGGCATCACTTTTCATATGTGGGTCCACTTTTT
Source organism: Solanum pennellii (assembly GCF_001406875.1). Lineage (NCBI taxonomy): Eukaryota > Viridiplantae > Streptophyta > Magnoliopsida > Solanales > Solanaceae > Solanum > Solanum pennellii. The sequence goes on from NC_028638.1 coordinate 52,985,018, forward strand.
TTTTTTTTATTAACCATTTTTGAATTTAACCCCTCTCTCTATATATATAAATTTGTAATAAGTAATTTTTACACAATTTTTTTTAGTGTTAAAAAAGACTAATTACATCCCATTCATAACTTTCTAAAATTACAAAAAAAAAATAAAAATGATAGAATTCGGATACATCCCAAAAGTGTCTGATATATCGTATTTTAATTTCGAATACATTGCACGCTTTGATAAATCGTGTATAGTGATATATTCGATCAATACATCACATAAAGTGATATAATACGTTTCGGTACATTACATATAGTGATGAATTATGTGTACTACATCGCGTATAGTGATGTATCTGAAAGTGATATATTCAATCATCGCGCAAAGTGATGTAATCGAAAATATGAGAGAATAGGAATTTTTATAATTTTTTTAAATGATAGAAATTTTTAGAGAATATGATGAAATAAATTATGTATTTAGGTAATTTTTTAGTCGTTAATACATATTGATAATGTAGAATGAGTATATTGTAAGACAGTGGCGGAGCCAGAAATTTCTTCAAGAGTGTCCAGAAATAGCAAATTGTTATATTAAGGGTGTCCAAAATAGGTTATTTAATCATTTCGTATATTATTTTACTTATATATATGCTAATTTTTTTCCGACGAAAGTGTCCGATTGGAAACCCTCGATAGTACGTGGCTACGCCATTTGTAAGAAGTTTTAAAACTATATTGTAGTATAAGAATTTTATTTTAGTAAGAATAAATGGCCACTTGTATATTCCCTAACTTTCAATTCCATATTCTATGTATGTAAATATTGGTTGAACTTGTTCGTGCATATTTATCCAAGTTTGGGACCATTATAATTCCTATGTGCAATAGTGTATATACATTGACTGGACCCGTTCATTCTCCCTTATCAATGATAGATGAAAGGACCACTCTCCATTCTTTAATTCCAAAGATACGTTAATTAGTTACCACTGAAAAATAAAAAAAATCCGTATTAATAGTTAATAAATTAATTTTTTATATCATATTTATGTTTAGATTTTAAAAAAAATCTCATATACGAGTTTAATTATGAATTGCAAAAAGTAATTATTTTTTTTGTTACATTTTATTTATTGGGATAGATGATTCAACCATGTTATTGTGTCTTTGAGATGGAGATTTAATGTTTGGATTTTGAATATTGAAAAGTTATGTAAATAATTGCATGCGTATATATGTGGAGTAGTTGTCCATCAACGGAAGAAAATAGGATGATGACTATCTCATTATTCGGCGTTAACGCTATTGTCACCAGTATCCCAACTTACATTATCACATTTGTCGTTTCCCCACTAATTTCTTATCATTTCTCATGTTTATTGTGTTCAATTTGTGTGAATATTAAGTAATTTGCTTTGCCTTTGAAATGTATCCACGTGTAGCATTCTTACATGTTAATATCAGTCCTTGTTTAAGGCAATTTTTGAAAAAAATAAAATTAAGAAAATTGCCGACTTTACCATATTTCTCAATTTGAAACTACAACGTACGTTTAAATATCTTTTTGTTATTAGTTCAGTTTATGGATAACAGTATCTCAAATAACCCCATCAGCGTTTAACATTTTTTTTTTTGGATAAGACACAACAACCAAACTAAGAAAGTAAAGTGTAGGTTTTTTCTTTTCTTTCAGTCGAATAAATTAGAGGAGAGTAGTATTAAAATATCTTGGAATTTGAGATAAATTGTTTATTTTATTTTTAAATTATTGATGGTTTTCAAATATTTTTTTATTTGATTAATTAAATTTAGATATATTTATGATTTGTTACATGACAAAACAAGTGGTCTCAAATTATAATCTTGTAGAAGCGTGAAATTATTTATGAAAAATCAAGAAAAGTGTTAAAAATACACTCCTAAATTCATCTCAAGTTTAGGGGTATTTTGAATTAGAGCAATGTCATATTTGCATTAATTGTAGGGAAACAAGACAAATATATCCCAGAACTAACCTTAATGATATACAAATATTCTTCGTCATATTTTTGAGATATTGGTGTTTCTGCCATTCAAAAACTAGAGTTTATATGTCCGTTACTCTAATAGAAGAGTAACAGAAGACTAAATAGGGATACATTGCACAATCTTATCCATCGATAAATGTGGATATTCGTCCTTTTCCCCGGAATTGTACGTCAGATAGAAGCTTTAGAAAGTAGGTGGAAATCGGAAAGCAAGTCAAGGCAGAAGGCAGTAGACATTCTCTTTGTGAGGGGTTAAAATTGCTTCCATTTTCTTTTGTTTGTTATTTTTCCTCGACCTGGAAAAAGTTGAAACATTCAATTCTATGATCAGCAAGTAACAAGCCAACAGGTATTGAGCTCACCTACTTTGCAGGAAATTTCCACAATTATAACTGATGAATGACTTTCTAGATTATACAGCTTCCAAATCGAAATTCAAAAGTCCCATCAATTTTCTCAAAATCCTCCTCTGAAATGACATAAAATAATTAAGCACGGCCAGGAGGCCAGGAAGTCCTAGAATTTAGAAACAACTTCTTTCAGCAATAAATGCAAAGTATGGTTGTATACGATAGAATAGATCAATCAATGTGGTCCTACAGGTGTACTCTCAAATTGAAATTATATAATGATCTCATGTTAATATAAAGTGGTTACTGAATTAACAATTAACAATTTATTTATATTTTTTGTAGGAAAAACTAATGAATTCACCTGAACTTCACAATTATAATATATGCTAGCCCTGCTCTCTAGAGCAATAGGTATGGTGTTCCCATGAATTGGAGTTTTGTTCCTTTTTTCTCTTTACAATTTAATATCAGAGTTTGTTCCTTTAAATGATTAGTAAAAACCTAGCACTCCAAGCTATGAATAGGCTCAGAATGAGTTCTGCTGCAGTGTATTTTTGCTGTGCATTTATTTTCATGTCCTCAGCATAAATGTCTTTAAGGTCCATAAAGAAACAAAACCTGGTGTACAAAAGAGCAGAGATGCATATGTATACTAGAATGTTGGCAGCCCTATTCACTATTTATATACATTGCCTTATGCGAAAAGCAGTTTTAAATTAATCTCCCACAGAAAATATTGACGATAACAACATAACTATATGTAAGCAAAAATAAGAAATTAATTATCTATGGAAGACGCGAGATACTGATCACAAGTGCCATAATAGTAGTTGCTTCCTCACCTTGCATCGAATTCAACCAACCTGAAAAACATATTTCATCCACTAGAATGTGGTGTGGAGCTGTCAACTCATTTGTCAGCGGCAACTGATTCCGGAGAAGAAAGGGAGTCCTTTAGGAGCCCAACATCATCTACCACAATATCCAGTACCTCAGCATTGTGTGCTTTCGACTCTCCATTCTGGATGCCTCTCAATGTCTCCAGCACTTCTTGCATTGAAGGTCTCAGATCTCTCTCTTGTTGCAGACATCGGAAAGCTAACTCAGCGACTAATGTAGTCATCCTCCTCACGGAGCTGTTTGTTGAGAATCCAAGAGTTGGATCAACTAATTCATGAATTGAATGACCTTGGATCTTGTTGACAGCCATATTAGACAAATTAATATCATGGCGGTGCCTGTTGGTATCCACAGCTTCTAATGATGAGATCAGCTCTACCAAGACCACCCCAAAACTATAGACATCACTCTTTTCAGTGAGCTGGTAACATTGGTAGTATTCAGGATCAACGTAGCCTGGTGTACCCTGTGGAGCAGTAGAGACATGTGTGACATTAGTTGGGAACAGTCTTGATAGCCCAAAATCAGCAACTTTCACATGGAAATCATTGTCTAACAGAATGTTGTTGGTTTTGACGTCACGGTGTATTATAATTGAGGAGTGGAGATAAGCCAGGGCTTCAGCAGTCTCAATGGCTATGTTCATTCGGACAGGCCAAGAGAGTAAGCCAGATTTGGCCCGTTTACCATGTAGATGATCTGCCACTGTCCCATTTGGTATATACTCATAAACTAGGAGTAAATCTCGGCTTCGTTTAGATGTACACCCATACAACGTCACTAGGTTCTTGTGGCGTAGCTGAGTTAAAATCTCTACTTCATTCATGAACTGCTCCACACGCTTGAAATTGTTCTCATACAAGCGCTTGACTGCAACCACGCGACCATCATGGAGCTTGCCTGATAACAAATTACTTGGAGTTGTTAGGAAGCTCTCTCACCAAATAATAATAATTCAAGAAAGAGAACACACATACCATAGTACACGACACCAAAACCACCATCTCCAAGTTCTTTAGATGGATCAAAATTATTCGTCGCTTCTTCAAGTTCAGCAAAACTGAAGACATGAGCCCCAAAGTAGGAGCTTCCCCTCCCGTAATCAGCTTCAGATTTGGAAGATGGATAAGAGGGAATGCTTCTGGTGAAAGTGGTAGAAGAAGGAGTAGAAGAGGAACTCAGGCCGTTGCTTGAACTCAAAATTGGAAGATCCTTGCTTTCGGTTTGGACAGGTGAAGCCTGTGATGCAATCCGCTTTCTCTTTTGTCTGCAGAAGAAGACTAGCCACCCAACACCAATGCCGGCAAGTACAGCACCTCCTACGCCAAGGCCTGCAATCGAAAGAAGAAAGTTTACAATCTTCTCAAGGCATTGACTGTCAATTGAGTTGTACTAGTATAATGTTAGAACAAAGACAATACCTACTGCAAGTGGCGTCTGATTTTTCTTTCCATTATCTGCAAAACAGTCATACTGTCGTCAATTAAGTGGTAACTACAATTGATGCTCAGGTAAACATAAGGTAAATCCGTCTGGAATTAGGAGAAACTAACAGAACTCATGTGGCGAGATGAAATTGATGTATTCGCTAACAATAGATCTGAAAAATACAAACTATAAGAAAGAAGCATACTGTAACAAGAATTCCTAGGGATACCTGAAGAGAACATAGCATGAAAATCTAAAAACTAACATGAAGATTCTAGTAAATCACATTAAGTTACACTTCATTTCAAGTTCACTTTTGTGTTAGCAAGTCGCATAGCGCATTGGGTATACCTTGAATCAAAGACCTATATTATTAGTGGTATAAGATAACAACTACTCATACAGTCATAACAAATATAAATGCAAAAGCATGAAATTATAGTTGGAAACAACCTCTCTAATTTCACAAGGTAAGGCGAAGACCGTGCACACACCACCCTTCCCAAACCCCACTTGTAAGATTACACGTGATACACTACATATATATCAATCAAGCGCAATGCAATCATGTCGGAGTAGAACAAACAATGTCTCAGACCATGAACTCGGGATTCATCAACTAGGACAATCAACACCTATATGTACCGATTCTCTATCTGGGTTACTGTTAAGCTAAATCAATCAGTGGATAAAGTTCTCAGTTTCAGTACCTTGTGAGGAACTTTCATGAGAATCTTCTCGAAGAAATGGACAAGGCATTTCAGCACAAATACAAATTAACTGAGACAACCCCACATTAAATCCGCAATTCCCACCCAGACTCTTGCACTCAGAACAGCGCCTATCATAAGGGGTATCATATTTCACACTGAACCCCTGCATCAATGCCTCCCCAAGAGCAATCTCATTGCTATGTAGCATTTTACCCACTGTTCTAGACATCGGAACAGTGACCATAGTTGTACAAGTTATGACATTCAGAAAAGGGTCACTTGGAATTGGACCTAGTAAGTAAAATGCGCCGGTGGAATTCAAACCATCTACACTACAGTTGAACAAATTCTGAGGCGTGATAACCAATGCAGATACATCGCAGCCGTAGCTCAACGAAAGTTCATCGTCTTCGTTACGGTCGACATTGAAAACGGTAGAATTAAAAGTGGTGTTGATGAATTGCGAAGGACAGGAATTTTTCCAGAGGTCGATTCTCGATACAGTCATGGTCGTTGATGACTGATTAATAGAAAGAACACGGTAGGTAAGTGATTGGTGAGTGAACTCGGTGTGTTTATCGTCAACACATCGGAGTTTGAAATCCGGGAGGCCACAGTAGTCAGGGCGATCTCCGCCGGTAAATGGGTAGGTGATGTTACGGATAGAACCACAAGAGTAAGTGAGATGACAATTGGGGAATAAGACGTTGTCATCAGAGAAGCAGAAGGTTGTTGTGAGAATAAAGGTGGCGAACAAGAGAGTAATTGTGATGGTGGCGCCGCCGCGGCCATTGGTGGTGGTGGAAGGGTAGGAGAGAGTCATTTGGAATACGAAAAGAGACTCATATCTGGAATTATTTGTAGTCTGCAGATTCATATCTGTCATTATTAAAGGAAATTTGGAAGATGGTGATAATCTGAGATTACATTTGAGACAAAAAAAAAGGATTTGACTGAAAGTTGAATGTCATTACTATTCATGTTGAATAAGAAAAGAAAGAAGTTGAAAGACATCTAAATTTTAATGAAACATAAATATATATTTTAATTTTAACTTGGTCTAATATAACATTTATATCTTAAATAAAATAAGTAGACATATATATTTACATAGTAATTATAAATTGAAGATTAAGTTTAATAGAGAAATAATTATAATTAATGATAATATTTTGAACTAATTTTAAACTTATCAATTAATTTTATAAAATTGATAAATACAGTTAAACATTTCAAAATTGTATAACAGACAACATTCAAAAATAAAACAGTGGACAACAATTTATAAAAATTTCAAAATTGAAGCAAATAAATATGAAGTCAAAGTTAAACGAATATTTATTTATTATGCAAAAAAAATTGAATGTTAAGGATCAATATAATTTATAAACCTAGACTAAAAGAGTAATTACTCCCTATGTTTCATTTTATTTAGTGTTTCTATTTTTATTTGTGCATTTTAATAAATTCAAGTTTTTTAAATTAGATTTTGTTCATATTACCATCTTTAATATTAAATAACTACACAAACTAATGATAATTAAAGTTAAAGTTTCAGTGTATTATTAATAAAGAAAATATTCTTAACAAAAACTATCTTAATATTTATGTCTTACTCTCTTGTTTTTAATTATTTGTATATTTTTTTTAAATTATCTTTAATTACTTGTTCATTTTGATAAATAAAAAAAGGATAATTTCTTTTTATCTATTATACCCTCAATTAATTATATTGAAAATGGTGGAATTTTTTTAAATTTTAAGTTTTTAATTCGTAGAACTTTTTTTGAAATTTTAAGTTTTTTAATTCATTCACTTTACAATTAATAAGGATAAAATAATAAATTTTTATATCAATAATTATTTTTTAATAGATGTATCAGTAAAAAAATAGATGAGTAATTAGATATAGAAGGAATATGAATTAAAGTAAAATGAAATTGGGGGAGTAGCACTTAACTTGGTGTGGTCAAACCTCAATAAAATTGAATCATAAAAAGTTTAGTGTGAATTCCACTAGAAACAAGAAAACAAAAATACCAACTGTAATTTTTTATACATGTTTAATGCATTGATCAATGAATAGAATTATCTGAAATCAATTTTTTTTTTTTAAAGAGGAAGGTAGAACGTGTATATATATATAATAAAAATAAATATCACAGTAAAAAAGTCGTTTTATTCAAGCGCCAACCAAGTTTGAATTAACACAGAACTAACTAAAAGTACAAGAACTACAAATAAAGAACTGTATCCTTGTTTACTTTGTCAATAAAAATGTGTATTTTTTCTGGTTAGTTAGAGAATTATTGTATTTTTCATATTATTTATATAATATTTTTTTAGTCCGAGGCTTATTCTACTCGGATTAAGAATAGTAGTTTCTTTGTGTTTTGACAATGCCAAATGTTGATGCCGACGACAAGTAAACAATACAACAATGGCACAAACGCAGACACAGTCCTAAGTCTAAAATTAGGTTCCAGTTTTTTATTTGTTGTAGCAATAAGATATCTTATTTTTCAAGATTTCAAATTTTAAATTGTAAGGATGTTCTGTAAGAATATTATTTGCATATACTATAAACGATTATTTATATTTACGCTGATATAAAAATAAAAATAAAATAAAAAAGGAGCCATACGAACACGCTCAAGAATTGGAACTGGTAGATAGAGGGCTAGAGGCTGTAGTATATTGAGTTTCCTATGGAATTTGGACAAAATTATAACACGTACAAAATTTTATGGAGAGTTTAATACTAGATAAGCAATGCAAAACAAGTACTTCCGTTGGTCCATACTATACTGTGTTTTCTAGTTAGTCCAAAAATAAATATTTTTTCAAGATGATGGAGAAGGTATTAATTGGGGTTTTTTTCCTTTCAAAGTTATTCTGATTTTTTCATACAAGCAAGAATTCATATTAAATTGATACTATACTGATTGTGAAAGAATCTTTACTAAGTTAGCGTTTGTAATCCAAATCTCTTGAGAAAGGACTGGTATGTATGGATGGGACATGTAATTATCTGGAAACGAAGGGACGAAGTATATTATGAGTAATAATAGAGAAAAGATTACCGCCGGCTTGGTTTTGTCCGTTGTTGCAGCCGTTTGGATGAGTACCATTTTCACAATGGCAAGCAAAGTCTCCAGAATCTGGATTGGATCCACATCTTCCACCTGACATATCGCATTGGTTGCACTTTGAATCAATAGTTGCCGTCCAGTTTACTGAAAACCCGCCAGCAATGGCTCTTTTCAGAACTTCCACCGAAGCTGTAGGACTGGCTAATGCCACAGCATTCGTTTGATTGACCCTAACTATTATTTCTTCCTGGCATGTTACCAGACTAAGGTCGAAGGGAACGTTGATCAGCGTATATATACCAAATATATTGCTATTGCAATTGAATCTATTTGGAGACGAAGCTGGTAATTGCGAACCAGGGCGGAGGGTGCAGCCGAAATACAGAGTAATATTCAGGTCACTCGAAAGATAGCTGAAAGTGTTTAAATCAAAGGAGGCATTCTCAGCATTATCCAAACAAATATTACTCAGTAAATCATCCCGAGCCAGGGTTACAATTCGATTAGGGGTGTTGATATCTATCACTTCGTATCCTGCTGATTCAATAGTAATTTTGGGGATGTTACTTTCGCACTTGATCTCAAAACTTGGATGCCCACAATACTCTGGTTTACTCCCTCCCCAAAAAGGGTAAACTATATCCATGCTGCCGCAGCGAAACGGCTCACCACAACTCCTGTATTGTTCGTCATCTTGACAGAAAGACCCCGGTATATAGATCAAGATAAATATTGTGGTAGTGAAGAGCAAAAAATAAGGATGCATTTCTGTTTGATTAAGGGAATTAGCACCACCTAAGAAAGAGAGGCGCTAACTGGTAATCGTGGTAAAAGAGCTTTATTCAGGAGCTAAGCTGAAAGGAGATGAGGATTTAAGGGACAGAGAAAGGAGGTTTGGAAGAACAACAAATTAAATTAGGAAGATGAGATATAAAATTCAACGATAAAGATGGGGTGCTTTATTTGTCATGTTTTGGTCAACATATAGCTACCAGTACAACGATCTTTTGACGAAATAGATAACCAAATTTCACATATATTTACAAGAAAAGGGAGATATATTAGAAGCTTCTATTGGAATTTAGGGGTGCTAGACTTGGTCTAATACAACAAACACCGTGTCCTAAAAAATATTATATTACTTTAATAATATATAAAACTACTAGTATGACTCACGAAATTTAATTATATTTACAACTATGATTAGAGTCGTCTATTAATATTTGGTGAGTAAGGAACTAGTAAATCCCGTGAAAGAAACCATCTAGCTAAGACTAGAGTGGTCATAAAATTAAGACATGTATTATGTGCAAAAAAACAGATGAAATACCCCAAGTCATGTGCTAAATAGTTTATTGTAACGTGTGAAAACTTGCCTACATGATAAGATATCCCATGATTGCTCCACACTGTAAATACGAGAAATTCATTTTAAAGCTTATAAATTGGTTAAATTAGTTTATAATCACTTTTTGGAGCTAGCACCTATTAGTTTGGTAACACCAAAAGTTCTTGTAAGTCATAATTTGGTCACCTTTAAGTTATGATTTTATGACTCATAAACATTTTCAGCCATTTTTACTGGAAAAAGTGTTTATCAACAGCTTTTTACCAAATACAACTACGTGCACTTCCGTCCACGTACGTAATTGCTTATTTATACGATTAACTTCAACTTCTAGAAGTAGTTTTCACCTCTTAAGACTTATAATCAGACAACCCAACATGAGCTTTATGTCTAAATTAGAGTCCATGTGCTCGTCAATTTGACGACAAATATTCAAAATGATAGTGGCTAACCGTAAACTAAATGTTACAATGAGAATTTCAGGCGGAAATGCGATAACAGTAAGGATGGACAAACATCTTTCAAAACCAGAAAAGTTTGTGTGAAGAGTCCCACATCGTTCCTTTAAGGTATGGTGGTTTCTTCAATATGGCTCGGACAATTCTCACCTTTTGAGCTATCATTTGAGGTTGATTTAGGCCTAAAATCCATTTCTTTGAGAGGAGGTGTGAAAAGTCATACATCAACCCTTCAAGGGATTGGTGAACCATTATATTCTTTTCACCGGACAGATTATGAGGAGAAAAAAAGACAGTACTAACTTGTAAGATGCTATAACAGATTTATCTCCTAGACATGCTCTGCCATTTAGGAGAATGTTAAGAATTTATATGCCCAAATACTACATCTACTCTAAGAGCCTTTGCTGCCATAGAACCTAGAGACATATGTTAAAGTTGTGCGGTTTAGGCTCAAAGGAGACAATATTAATATTTAATTGAGCCTACAACAACTCTCATGCTAAAAATTAGAAGAGAAATTGGAGAACATTTGACTGTGATGTACTAATTCGTACTAATTCAACCATGACTCAAACTAGTAGTAGTTGGATTTCTTAATTTGTTTTACTGAGTCTTCATACTGGAGATATATATCAACTACATCACCATGTGAAGTCAGCTAACTTTTTTTCCACTCAATAGTTATACATGGATGATGTAGTTGATATCTATCATTAATCATAAAGTCTATCATTTTACAATAGTTATATTCAGCCTTGAGTGGAAAATATGTTCAATGTAGAGAAAATAAAAAGAATATCTCAATGATAGACTTTATGATTAATGGTTGGTTGGTGGAGGTATACCTAATACCAACTAAAATGACAGCTACGTAAAACTAGACCTAACACAGTAGCGGAAGTGATACATTATTTCAGAGATGAACGTAACAGAAGATTGGATTACTAAACTAATCTAGGAGATTACAATCAAGTTGAGACCTTGATAAGCGTTTAACTTTACACGATCAGCTATTATAATATAATCTATGCATCTACATGGGATAAACACTGGTCCTTTTCGTTACCCTTGAGTTAGCTTAAGATTATCGAAGTAGCTAATTAGTCCAATTCGACACAAGAAAAAGTAAACCCCATGGAGTGAGTGAATCAAATCCATTGACTAAGAAGGCAAATTGAGCCGGAATTAGTTTTAGGAAAACAAGAACATTTACCTGGGGATGGAGATGGTATAGATATTGGTAATGGTGGTGCGTATCCATAAGTAGGGAGCCCAAAAGTAGCAACTGGACAAGAAGAAGATGCATAAGGAGGACCAGGACAAAAGCAAGTTGTTTGCTTCGAATATTCATCATATCCACATCTTCCCTTGTCTTGGATACATTTACTGCAGGTTTTACTTTCAAGTTTCCATCTTATATCAAACCCCTCTTGTAGTACTTGTGCCAGACCTGATGTATTCAATGACCCTACATTACCAGCACTCATTTGAGGCACTGGAACTGTGACACTAGCATCGCACTTCCCCGGGCCTACAGCACCAGGTAGTACGAAAACATTGTGATATTTGCTATTTCTACAAGTGAAAGTACCATCCATTTCTGCAAAGTCGGATGCAACAGGGCAATCGTATAGAAAGGTCAAGTTTGTATAGCCAGAGGCATAATCGAAGATGGAGTAATCCAGAGTGGTGTTAACCAAATCAACAGGACAAGTTGATTTCATGATATCCTCCCTCAGAATTCTTATCGTTTGGGTTGTTGGAAGTACGTTTAAAACTCGATACTTGATGTTTTCCATTTCCATTGTAGTACTACCATCCTGATTGCAATTGAGCTCAAAACCAGGATAGCCACAGAAGGAAGGATCATTGACACTCATAAAAGGATAACTTAATCCCTTAATATTACCACATGTATATGTTTTCCCACAAGTCTGGTAAAATTCATCAGGGTTACTCGAACCTCGAGGTACATGAAATAGTACAAGTGATGAAAACAGAGTGAACAGAGAGAAGAAGTAAAAGCTTTGAGAATTCATTTGGAAAAAATTGGGAAATGAATGTGGCTAAACGAAGGAGGCAATGGATTATTAAACAAGTGTAAGGTGAGCAGAAAAGTAGGTGGAAATAAAGCATGAAGAAGATGATATACATAGGAAATTGGGTGATAAAAATGACTTCACTTAATGATACTACACTTTTTCTTTATTAGGGATGTCATGGAAAAAATAATTCACATTGACTGAATCTTAACTGTGGAGGAAATCAAAGGTGCTCTCTTAAGGAAAATGAAAACTTACCTAGAGAGTTGATTTTTCAGTGGTGGAAAAGAAAAAACAGAAAAGAATATCTAAGATTTGGGGCATCTTTTTGTTGTTTAGTATTTTTTTTAATTTCTTCTTTATTTGGGATTAGGCAGTGTATTATATAGAGAAGTCAAGAAATTACTTGTACATTAGAAAACGATTGGAGGTTTGTTAAGCGTTTCTATCTAATTGGGACAACTATGTCATGGACTATCCAACAACCACATATACTATAATTTGCTTATGAACAACCAGGTTTGGTGGCTTTTACCATTTCTAAGTCCATAGATGACTCGTATGTAGAATCATTTGGTGAGTTTTGTGAGTCCAAACATAAATATTAGGCTAATTCTTGGAATTAACTTACTTAGAATAAAGATGCACCAAATGGAAGATGGAGAAGAGATTTTAGAAGTAGCGGTAGAAGGAATCAACTTATAGGATCTTGTGCATTAAGTGAAGTGCTTCAACAAAGTGCAAGGTGAGTCCTCGTTCTAAAGTAGGAAAGCTTTCTATCTAAAACAAAAAGGGGTATAATGATATAGAATGACAATTTCGGAATAAAATATAGTAGAGTGCTATTTTTTCTCGTATTTGATTGAATTTTATATTTCAATATAAACTATTCTTAACTCTTATTTAAACAACAAAATTACAGTTTTGACCTCTCCAAGGATCTTCCACCAAAGATTTCTATTAAATCCAAGGTTACAATTGGAAATAAAACATGTTTAACCTTCTCCAAAGATGATTTTAGTTTCGAATTCATGTGCCTAAACCTTCAAATATACATGTTTGAAGTTCGGCATTGTCTAGCATAATTTCAGGCGCTATTCACATAAAAAAAAATTGAAGCTAGCTTACACAATCAATTTAATTGACTTCAAACGCAAAATTTTAAAACTCTAAACCTGTATGCTTGACGTTATTTATAAGGTGGCTAAACTTCCATGATGACCAAAACCAATTATTTGTGCACTTCCACCGGACGAGAAGGAACTGGGCTTCTAATTTTTACCAAGCAATGCTAGTTCAACAAAGCCAAGCCCATAAAAGCCCAGCGTTAGGATGGAATTAGAGAAAAGTTGATTTTGGGTCGGAGTTGCATCTTCTAATAGATGGGTCAACTTTTTGCTTATTTTGTTTAGATCTTTAATTTTTGGGAAAATTACGTTTAAACAAACTTATATTAATTAATTACTCATGATAGCTATAGTTTGTTATGATTATCATTCGCGACTAATAGTATACATTAATTTTTTTTATTTTGTCTTTCAAATAAGTGCTTATTAGCTCTTTTTAACTTTAACCAGACACTTCAAAACTATTTAAAAGTTATTTTGGCTTAAATACATCTAAAATAAATTAATCTAAATGGACACTAGTCAAAAATCAAAAATAGCCCTCCCCTACTTTTTTCTTTTTTTGATAGAAATGACTTTTTTTTTTTACTTAAAAGCTACTCAAATCAATCCAAAGGAACTCCAATATTGTGTTTGGATTGATTTAAAAGTTAGTCAAATCTATTTTTAACTCAGTTTTTGATTTCTCAAAGTATTTTGATATATATAAAAAATAACTTAAAAAGGTAAAAGAAATAACTTAAAATAAGTAAAAAACTGACTTAAAGTAAGTAAGAAAGTGTTTGACAAGATTAAAAATGACTTTATATAAATTTAAAATAATTTTAATTTTTAACTTAAAAATCTTTAACTTGACTTTATATAAATTTAAAATAATTTTAATTTTTGAACTTAAAAATCTTTTAACTTTTTATCTTTAAACTTTAAAAAAAAAATTTATAAGTCAATCCTAACTGTGTCAAACACAAATTAAAAGATGACGTGTCCAACATTAAAAGTGTATGCATGTATATGTTTCTTTCCATTCGAAGGGAGAAATCCTTATCGGCACCGCTCTTCCTTCCGTGACGATTACCATCCGCTTCTCTCCCAACGCTCACCCATAATTCAAATCATAAATGAAACTATAAAATTTAGAATAGAATACTCTCTTTCTCTCTATATCATTGGTGATGATTTATGGGAGAAACTCAATGGCCTTTCTAATGAATTCCTTTTGGCTTCTACTGTCAAAACATACAAATTTAATACACTATTATTGATTAAAATAGTTTTATATATAACTTGTTAAACGAATGCAACTAATTCACTTATAGTTCTCTTAATTAGATTAACTAACAATACACTAATTCAAAATTAATGGTCGGAAAATGCACAGATCTTAAGAAGGAAATCGGAAAAACGTACCAGGCGGTGTAGCCAGGGATGAAAGCGGTTTACTATTATCAGTTCCAGAGAAAGGAAGTCCATTGGTACACGCATTATTGGACGACGACGAAGAAGAAGAAGATTGATCATCAGGGCAGAAACACCTAAATTCATTAGCACCAGCATCAAATCCACAACGTCCCCCAAACTTTTCACATTCCTTACAATGACTAGTATCCACTTTCCATTTCACATCAAATCCCTGTTCCAGCAACTGCTTCAAATCCCCCAAATCTCGAATTATTCCTCCAGACGGCAACTCCTTTCGACCTGGTACAACTAGACTAGCATGACATGTCCCAGCTCCCTCATCACCTCCAATTGTAAAACTATTCTTATGATTCACTCCATTAATCGGACAATTGAACGATCCGATCCAGGGCGAGCACGCGTAATTGAACGTGACATTCACTAAGCTCGAAGCGTACTCGAATGTATTGGAATTATCTATAGTCGAGTTAAATTGACAAATTCCATCTATACCTAGATCTTTTCTAGTAACTGTAATAATTTGAGCATCCAAATTAATATCCAGAACAAGGTAATTTACGTTCGAAATCTGTATTACAGTGTTTCCCTGACCGTCGCATTGAAGCTCGAATCCAGGGTAACCGCATTCCTTCGGTCGATCATTTCCCCAGAAAGGATAAGTAATTTCAGTTATATTTGCGCAGTTGAAGGACTTGCCGCAGCTGGAAAACAACTTGTTTTCGTCGGAAAAGAGAGGAGGAAGATGGATTATGATGAAGAAGAGTAGTGTGCACGCTAGGATTTGAAAAGAGAAAAAGCCTTCCATTTTGAATGCCCAGAGCAAAAAAGATGTTGTGAGTAGTTAAATAGTAGCAGTATGTAATGTTAGGCCGAATTTATTAAGTCAGAATCTGAAACGATAAAAATTGTAAGTAAGATATTGATGATGACATAAACAAGAATTAGGGGACTACATTAACTTCTTAAATAAAAATAATTCAGATTATGTATTTTAACATATTGTGTTGTGTTACGACAGAGAAAATAAAATACACAGAAAAAAACTTTACTTCTGAATTGACATTTTCATTCACGTGATTTGATCCTCAAAAAAGAAATTGAGATTTTTACATTGTGCAACATATTTAATTTATTTTTTGTGGAATTCTTACGTATATATGTTATATTATAAAATATTTATTATTTATAGCAATAATATCTTTTCTCGCTTAATAATTTTCAATATATTTATAATACAATTTTAATATATATTATAAAAAATAATTTATTATTATTCACATATAATATAAGTTTTATTGATGATATATTATATATATATTGCATACATGATTCACTTTTTAATACATATTGTAGATTTAATATAGTACTGCTATAAATGGTAATAAATAAAAAACAATTTTCACATATAAAAAACACAAAAATCATATTTGTATGTTATAACTATAGTTAGCATAATTGCGCTTATATCAAACATAAATATGTATATTTCGCTATACATAGACAAAAGAAAACAAATGTATATAAACTGTTTCCGTTTCGATATACATATAAAAAAATCAATTGTATAATCTGTTTGTATAAAACGAGAAGAGAGAAATTAAAGGCAAAGGAAAAATGGGCAGGAAAATATTTGTATTGTAAAATGATAAGTATATAGGACGAAAAAATATGTATATTTTGGATGTGTATATACAATTTTCTCTCGCTTTATACAAACAACAACACAATTTATACAATTTCTTTTTTGTTTGTAGCGAGAGAGGCATGGTGACGAGCGAGATCTGAGAGAGTGGCGAGCAAGATCTAGCAGCGTTTGTATCAAAAGCGAGAGGCGAATGAGAGAACGAGAATGGCAGACGAGATTCACCAGGAGAGGCGAAATAACAACAATTTGCTATGATATACGATTGAATCAAACTATGATTATAACATTTAATTTGAAATTATATACAATTTTCTCATAAATAAAAAATATTGCTAAAATCAGTAGTTATTTATTAAAAGATACACATCCAAATAATTTTTCCATATTTTAATTTAATAACATAAGTGGCATAACTATTGTTCGTTCATAAATAGCATAATTTATATACTCATATCAATTTTTAGCAGATATTTAAAATTTTAATTAATATGTTAGTAATATGAAAAGTAAAAGAGGTCCCATTTAGATCTGAGTTCATATATATATATATATAAATGCTTGTTTGGATAACTATATATTGTATATACGCTCATATATACTATTATTAATATTATTCATTTATTCAGTATATATTAAAAAAATGAATTATCCCCATTATGGTATGAACCTAAGTACATTAATATATATGCATACAAATTAATGTCAGTGGAACATTAATTTATGGTATGAACTTAATTAAATTAATGTATATTCGACATATAGTAAGAAAAATGGAAATTTTAAATTTTTAAACATTAAAAAAAAGAATTCACCACAAATTATTTTTAGGCATAAAAATTTGGAATATATCATTTATTTGGCTAATAAAATAGCGGGGTGGGGCTGTGTTTCTTTTTTTAAGCTGCACCCTATTTTTTCTTCCTCGATGACTCAAAATCCACCTACGCAACGGCTGAAGGTTAGCAATATCGTCATGTCTGACTATAATTGTTATTATAACTACTTTGTACTAAAAATTGTTGGATTTTAAAAAGGTGTGAATGAAAAATAAACAGTTATTATTTTTATAAAGAGTTGTGACTTTTATGAAATGTTGCGATTTTTATGAAAAATTGTGACTTGTATGAAAGGTGACGATCTTTCTGAAAGATTGTGAATTTTTCAAAGGTTTGTGACCTTTCCGGTAAGGCACAATAAGAACCTTTTGCACTACCCTTTGTTTTCTATAAATTGAGGGATTTCCTCTCATTTTAATATAGAATTCATTGACTTCTTCTTCAACTACTAAATCTAGTATTCTAAGTGTACTTTACTGCCGTTGAGTGGTTAGCTGACACTGAGGTTTTGGTATCTATACTCTGGTGATTGAGATCATTTTATCCTGGGAGGTCATATTCCAAATCAAACCTCGGATACTAGAGGGAAATAATTTTGGGGACACTGTGAGTTCATTGGACTTGATCTTTAAAAATTTTCCAGATTCTGGTACGTGTATGTTGGAATCAGTAAGATTCTTTAGATACATATTAACATCAATTGTTCTTTAAAAAAAATATTTCGTATATTTTTTTTTAAATTCTGATTCTAGTTTCGCTACTAATTTTAATTTTCAAATTATGAAAATATTTTTAAACTTTATTATCTTACAAAAATGTTCAAAGTTTTATTCTAAGTATGTTTGAAATATAAGATGAACAACAAAATCTGCTATGAATATTTTAACATTGCTTAGTTCCGCAATCACGTGACTTTACAAAGAAAGCTAAGGAATTACATATATAACCTTGAGAAGAAAAAAAAAGTTGAATTAAAGCAATAAAACTCGTGCAGAAATATCAAAATTCCTCATCAAGAGTCATGAGATCCTGTAATTTTCTCTCTAAAACTTCACAACATATCTGTCCCATCATATTGTAAAATGTTTTTAGATCAGATAGCTGTTCCACCGACATTTTCCCCATTAATTTCCTTCCCAACCTTTCTTTCTCTTCATTCATCTTTAATCTCTGCAAATAAGATGATGCATTCCTTACTGTTGCTCCCATTTGCTTTAATCTTGTCTCTTGTTGCAAACTCAATGCTGTATTTGACTGCAAACATAACATATATGATAATCATCGTTAATTGATTCGATAGAGTCAGTAAGTTCTAAATGAATATGGTATTATAGCACGTAAGTGTGAATTATTCATGTACCTCGAGGAATTCTGCTCCTACATCTAAGTCTGAAGTTTTGGATGACTGAAATGTACAGCCTTTTTCGTATAAATCTCTAGCAAGGGAAAAACTTCTAACTATAATTTTCCTCTTCTTCTCCATTTCTTGATTAAGTTTCAATGGCTTTTCGATTGTGGTTGTGCTTAACAGTTTTTTCTGGTATGCAACTACAGCCTTCACAAACTCCTGCCAAAATTACATTCACAAAGTTAATACGAAAACAGTCAAATGAACTATTCAAAATGGATCAGTTTTATCCTCTGTTACATTATTTTTCCCAGGAATATCTGGGTAATACTGATAGTCCAATATATGAAAATTTATCATAGTAAAAGATCAAAATTGAGTAGGAATTGAAGTTTATAGTGGTACCTGATAAGCAAATGTACATCCAGGATAATCAAATTCATCACTATCTTCTTGTCTCATTCGTTCCGGATGAAATTGAAGTCCCATAATAAACTTACCCTCAGCAGGATTATAAGCATCTGGATCATAAAATCCTTCAATTAAACCATCAGGGGCAAATGCCATAGGAACAAATCTCTGAGCCAATTTTTTAACTCCTTGATGATGATAACTATTGACTGAAATCTCCATTTTTTCGTCTTCCAGCGAATCCTTGAACCAATGGTGCAATGGCGTTTCCTCGACAACTTGTATAACATGCCTATGACCATCATAGTTATCATAATCCATATGAACTACCCTCTGATTCTCAGGAAGGTTTTTCGATATTTCTTTTCCAATGTCTTGTATAAGAGTTCCCCCACATGCAACATTTAGTACCTGTGAACCCCTGCATATTCCCAAATAGGGAATGTTCCTTTCTAGACAGAGCTTAGCCAATCTGAGTTCAATTGTGTCTTTTTCCTTGTCAATTGCAGTATCGCTAGCGTGCAATCTCCTAATTTCTTCCAATTCTTCTACGGAGAGATCGGATAGTTCATCGTTGTACAGAGAAGGATCGATATCCTCTCCTTCACAGAGAAGAACACCATGAATTGGTTCAAAACTGTCTAATAACAAATGTACCCCAGAAACTCTGGGTACAATCACCGGAACAGCTCCATAGCTTACTATAAGATCGAGATGATATTCTCCTGAAAATTAATCAAAATCTAAAATTCAGAATTTTACAATCTTTTTTGATAATTATGTGAAAGAAAAAATAACGTACCAACAAAATCAACAAATTTGTTCTTACGAACGGTACGTCTAGAGACGATGAGCACGCGGGGGAGAACAACCGAGAGTTCCTCGACAGCCATGGCAGCACGATAATTTTGCTTTAATTTTTTTCTTTTTTTCAACTACTTATGAGTAGTAGTAGCTAAAATGCAAATACTAAAAGAGATGAGAATTAAAATTTAGATAGAGAGTGCTATTTAAGAGGCGAAGAATGAGACCCACAAAGTTGAATTAGTGAATGGTTTAGAGAAAAAAAAGAGAGGAAATTGCGGGGTTTTATAGGGCGATCGCCGCGTAAGTGGTAAGATTACCATAATAATTTGTTTAGTGTGACTAGGAAAGAGAGGATGAAATAGGGTTAATCCAAATTAAAACAAGTTTATGGAGTTAATGATTTTCCTTTTTTGGTTAATCATAATAGTAGATCCCACGTGGACAAATACACATCTAATGGAGGCTCTTCTAAGGCGGGTCAAAGCTGAGGAATTGCTGACCTGGATCTGCCTATATTCGGATAAAACCTTTCTCCCCAATAGGAAAAAATGGATCTAACAAATTAAGTGCAATAGTTTCTCCTTTGCTACCTTTCTTGGACGACTTAAAAAATATCTCGTTTGCTTTTACTCGTTCATTTTCAAAAATAGATTTTTCTATTTTATTTTTAATCTTAATTACTTATTTTTTATAATTATTTTCAAAATCTAAGATTATACATGTCTATCCTCCATAGGCTTCTAGTCAAATACTCTCATGTATCTAGTCGAAATAGAGACAAAAGATCTATTCGAGGTCAATTAATATAAACATTATAGCCGAACACTCATATTTGTCATTATTTATCAACAAGTGTAGAAAATTCTAAATGAACAAATAAAAATGAATGAAAAGAGTTTCTGTGCGATTTTTATATATCTCAGAGAATAATTATTATATGAATCAAGTAACTTTAGCAAAAGTATGATATCTATAGATGTCAAATTGTTATTAACTAATTATACAATTATAAATTGGAAAATAACTTAAATACACAATTATAAATTTAGTATTCTCTAATTTTCCCTTCTTTTTTTAAATATTACATAATTCCCTTTTTTTCAATTTTAGTAGAAGTTTAGAGATACATAGTCTTCTCTCTCCTATAACAAACACTTTCCCAATATCATGCCTATTTTTTTCTTCACTAAAACACTCAATTTTCTGAATCACTTTTTGAATTTTGAATTATTAATTTTAATTAAAAACGTTTCACAACATTTAATATGGAATTTTGAATTTCAAAATTCAAAAAAAATTAAAATTTCTGAAAATTGGACCATTGTTCTCTGGTTCTTCTTCTTCTTCTTACTCCATCATCCATCTATAGTTCTTCTTCTTTTTCTTAATCCATCATCTGTTCTTATTTTTCTTCTTCTTTTTTCTTGTTCATTGTTATATTACATCAGCCGTCTCTAGGTCTTCTTTTTCTTCTTACTCCATCATTCAATTTTTTTTTCGTTCATTGTTCTATTACATCATATTAATGGATCCTTTTACTAATAGAAGGATTTATGATTCGGACGATGAAAATTGGAAAGAATTAGAAAAAACTTTGCATGATCCTACGAATGTTCGGAAGGATTCAAACAAAGATTTTGGCGAATCATCTAAATGAAAGGTTGATAAAATACACCAAAAAAAGATAAAAGAAGCAACAACTATTGTTGTTGAAATTAGTAAAAATTTTAGTAAAGGAACCCCATATGTATCATGAATTTTTGAAAATTATTATCATGTATCAGACAATAAGTTTAATACATAAGTACTCAGTGTGTTATAGTGTGTTAGTCGATTCATTGATACATGAATTAGATGTGTATCATATGATTTCCTATGTATCAAGAGTTTTTGAAAATTGTTATCATGTATCAGTCAATAAGTTTAATAACTGCGCCATCAAGTGTGCTTGCTGATACAAATTGACTCAGTGTGTTATAGTGTTTAGACGATGCATTGATACATGAATTTGATGTGTATCATATGATTTTCTATGTATCACGAGTTTTTGAAAATTGTTATCATGTATCAGTCAATAAGTTTAATAACTGAATGTTCCTAAAAATGTCTTCAAACTAGATGATATAATCTTGAATTTTCAAAATTTGAAATTGTTATCCAATTACGTGTTGAATTAATGCTTATTGATGAACTGTTACCGTAATTTAAGCTGATTTAGATAACAAATTTAAATGTTCCGTTTTTTCCTTCTTTTAATCTTAACAGTTTTAAGTTATTGTGTATCATTTACCATGTATCACAATATACTAATGTATCACGCCACAACAATTTTAAGGGATTATTAGTAAATACTAAATTTGTCGGAACAGAATGTAATTATTGTAGTACACTATGGGATTCCTTAAATTTATACTTATAAATTTACGTCCTATAAATCAAATGGATTGTAACACAATTCAAATTTTAAACATGTAAATTTAAATTATGAATTTATGAGTTTTCCAAATTTAATTGTTCCTCCACTTTAGGCCAATAATAAGGAGTCTTAATTAGTGGGCAAAATTGTAACCCACCCCACATAATTAAGTGGCTCTTCCATTTCCCTTGAGTCAATTAGATACTGTTAGCATAGGGTAGGGTCCCAATTTTACTTTTAGCTGTCTACTGCTCCAAGTCAACAGCCCTTTTAACTACTCTGAAAATCAAATGTTATTACTGGGAAATTTCTAGTTTAATTAGTTAACTAAATGTGTGAGACTCCACGAGTTTCTTGTTTTTGGGTAACTATTTATAGACGAATCTATTGACCACAAATTAGTTGTTTCTTCATCCCAATTCCCAACCTCCTCCCTTTTTTTACACGGTGATTAAAAAATTATTGAGGGCAAAGGACAGAAATCACATACTTTAAAGCTAAAATTATTATTTGTTCCTTATATGTTTATTTTTACAAAAATCCCTCAAACTGATACAATATTATAATTATTGATACATTAATATGATGCGCGAGATACATTAATCGTGAAGTAAGATACATTATATTTTATATATGATAATACACTATTTTGATGTACATTTTACACATGATAAGCTAACCTGATGTGTGAAAATGAGGAATTTTGAGAATTTATAAAACTTATAGGGGATAATGGTAATAGAGAACTTAAATGTGAGATTTCTGTCATTTATCCATTTGATTAACTTTACTTTTTATGTTTTATATTAATTGATTACTTTTTATTTTGTTACGATACTTAAGAAATCATAATTTTATTAATTCATCTGTAAAAAAAAAAATTTCTTGGAAATTTTACAAGCAAATATGAACATTGTAAAAAAGAATTAATTAGGTGGCTAATATAGGAAAAATGTAATTAATATTGATTTGATTTAGTGAGGTGATCAACTAATATTTAGTTTAATGATCAACTAAAATGAGACGGGGCGAGTATTATTTTGCTCTTTGTTCACATTAATTAGCCTCTTGAAAAAAGATATCTTAGATCTTCAAAATTTGCTTTAAACTTTCAAAGGTCATATTAATTGTAGGGATAAAATGAGAAAAAAAAAGTAATTCTATCCTAATTTAGTAAGTAATTAAGTAATATGTGACGAATATTTTGTTTTGTTCATCTAAAATGGAAAGAAGCGAGTAATGTATTGTCAACAACTTTCATTCAATCATTTAGTGTCGTTTATCCATTGATCGGACTAATTTTAAATTTATAGATGTTGTACATGTTAAAGCATCCACTCATTCCTTAATGAAAGAAAATCTTTTTTATTATCAATACAATCGAAAGAAAGAAAAAAATAAATATATTCGTATAGATTGAATATGGATGAAAGAATTTACTATATAACTTTTTATTGGTGCATCATAAACTCTGACCGCTACGTTAGACAGCCTTAAAACATTTTCCAAAACAAGATGTGAAGATTCTTTCCATTAATTTTATGAAATTAAATATGAGGCTTATTCATTGTCCTAAAATGTATAACTGTTACAAAAAAACACCAACTCAGAGTGGATAAGATCCTATTCATCATGAGATGCTGGACTTTACTAATTAATCCGTAAGATAATGTTTAGTGTAACCTCCGCAATAATTATAAAATCTTATTAAAAAATGTGTATTATATAATGCAACTACCCGCTTAATGGCCTTGTAAAAGCAATTATAGCTACGTTTAAGGTGGTAGCTTTAGTGAAATTAAAGTTGCAGCAAGTAATGATTGTTTTCTCTCATTTTCTTTTCAAAGTAAAAATATTACTTTGGTTAAAAAATAATTGATCGTAATGTTTTTGGCCTTTGAGAAAAGTAAAGACGTCAGAGGATTAACGTTATAATGGAATTTTGTATCCAGCAAAAGACATTTCTGATTTCACGTGTTAATAAAATTAATAGTCTCGTGTTTCGTTTTAAAATTGTTTATATTACTTCAACATATGACTCTCTGTAATTATTATTTTATTTTTTTTTTGTATTTTGAACAGATGTCCGAAGCTCACATTAGATCTTCAATTGAATTTGAATCGCGCTATGCAGGGCACATTTAGAAGCATCGCTTCCACAATATAATTTTTTCCATATCCAAAACTTGAACCTGAGACCTCTGATTAAGGGTGAGCGCTTCCACTAGTACACCGCAACTCAAGTTGATCTCAATAGTTATCTACTTCATTTTTTAAGCTTCAATTTTTCATATTTTAATAAAATGGAAAAACGTGTTACTTTTATATATGATTTTGAATAGACATGACTGATGGATTAAGTAAATTATATCATAGCATGTGCATTCCATGAATAACATAGATACCTTATATGATCATGAAGTGGTTAAATTCAACATGTGTATTTAAGAGCGTCGCTCCCACAACATAATTTTTTCCATATCCAGAACTTGAATTCGAGACCTTTGATTAAGGGATTAAAGGTGAGCACTCCCACTGGTACATCACAACCCAAATTGATCTCAATAATTATCTTACTTCCATTTTTAAGCATTAATTTTTTTTATATTTTAATAAAATGGGAAAACGTGTTTTGTTTGTATATGATTTTGAATAGACATGACTGATGGATTAAGTAAATTATATTATAGCATGTGCATTCCATGAATAACATAGATAACTTATATGATCATGAATTGATTAAATTCTTGTTTGATAAACAACCTCCTTTTTGGTCATAAATTCATTAAAAGTTCGAAAAATTATATTAATCTTACCAAACAAAAGGTTCGGTTAATTCACTAAAATGAAATTATAATATCAAAAATAAATTAAAGCTATAATTAATAATACAAATAAAATTATGAATACAAAATCTTTTATAATATATATAATCGAAGGATTTTTTGAGTGAATATGTACTTATCTATCACATCTTAGGTGAGAGTTTTTCTGATAGTGATTAATTTTGTTATATAATTTTTTAAATTATAATTTTTAAAGACATTAATAAAAAATACTAATTACTTCTAAAAAAATTTTAGTAGTAACTAAATTATTATCATTATTTAATTATCGTTGAATTAAAGATTATTTTTTATTTAGTAATATATCAAATGTGACTCCTACTAATTAATTAATGAATGAACTATCCTCTACTAATATGTTATAGATTAGCTGCTCAAACGTGAGAATCTAAAAAAAGGACCCTCATGTTAGCAACGTGGATTAAGATACCCTTTGTGTCATTTTCTTGCAAATATATTTTTTCTAAATCCGATAATTTATATGAGAATTATCGAGCTCCATTAAAAAAAAATAATTCAAATAATTAATTAACTAAGCTATTAAGATTCTTTAAATATTTTTTATGTCATTTTCTTGCGAATATCTTTTCTTTTGAGGTATGTTTGTATTTACAAAAGTTAATATGCCATATGAGAATTAAAGTATGATATAAATATATACTATATATTTCGGCACGATATATGGATTCCTTCCTGCTGGAATTTTTATTAAAAAAAGGAGAATTCGATCTGTAGTTAGTGAAATCAGAATATAATTGTGATTTGTGAGGTTATCAATTTGAATTTATTTTAATTGAAATGTTCTCCAACATTTTGGTAAGCAGATAGATAAGTGTGTTTATGCAATTATCTTTTGGAAAAATAAAAAAGTATTTATTATCTAAATGAATCGTGGGGTGCAACTCTTGCTTTCCACGTCATCGTCCAGTCATTTATTTTTTAAGTCTTCACAAAATTGAAATTATTTAAAATCTTACACTTAATCATTTTATGTTGATATTGCAAATCACAATACGAGCAATTCTGATTCACACTGCTAAACAGATCCTATTTAGACTTTTTTTGTTCACATTTGTTATAGCCTTGAGAATTACCACCTTCATTTTAGTAGCTTGTTGATTTGGTTTTAACATTTGAATAAGTATACTTAATTGATTTGTTTTTCTTTTAGAGAAATTTAATAATTTGTTATGAGTAACTTATAAAGATATCGCTATTATGAATTTTATTAGATTCTCTGATCGCTTCTTTTTCTGTTCCGCTCACCTCGAGTCACTCACTCTCTTGCTTGCTTGTTTCTGATATGGTGTGTGACTGTCAAAATAAATCAATATGCTATTAAGGTTCAAACGCAGAACTTTATTCATCAAATGAACAATACTCATTTTCACTGCATCAAAGACTATATATATATATATCCAAATGCATAATTATATATTTCTGACGAATTTGGACACTTAGGATGAATATAGCTTCACCTTATCTAGATGTATCTCATTTGAATATGATATGAAATCGTTAATTAATAAAATAATATTAAATTATTTTAAATTATAGAGAGAATTAATAAATATTTAATAGCATATTTTTTCCATTTAGTACTATAGTCGGTTCAAGGACCCTATTTAAAACTTATTTGTAAATTGCAGTCAAAGAGTAATAATAGGATCTTATTAACTAAAACTCCAGCCATTGCGGATTCTCATGTAATATATATTTTCAAGTTTTAGTTACGTAAGTATATATCAAATCGTAAGTGAATAATTGTTATATGTCGATTGAGAAAGGATTTGAAACAGAAAAGGCCAATTATTTTTGTTTTATCAAATTATTTTCCTAGCAATTCCTTTTCTTTCTATGCAAATTATAATAAAATAATTTGATTTATATATTATTAGATTTAATCGCAATTATTGTATTTAGTTTATGAGTTCTTTTTTATCAGATTATTATCATATTAATCACTCGCAGAAAATTTAATAAAAACTCTCTCACTTAGTCATCAACTATTCCAATAATGACTATTATTTTCATAATAATAATAATAATAATATAATGCATCAACGGACATTGAATAAGAAATAAAATAAAATAATATAATGCACCGCTGAACTTAACATGCAAAAATCAAATTACGTGTATCGTATAAATAAAGTGGAACTGGAGAAATAATAGTTAGTGGTCGAAATGACTTTGTTTCTCATTTTCATGAAATAAATCATGTTTCATTTTTTCCCTCTTATTCACGTGAATTTGTCGTTCAATTTTACTTGTTTGGTTTGAATTTTGTAAGCCTCCTAATTTAAGAAATAGTGATTGGTAGATATATATTATAATTTTTATATTAATTAATATCTCATTAGTCTTTGAATCGAGTAATTCCCTCTCTTAATATGTTTAAAATGATAAGCAAAAAGTAAAATATTATTTTTAATATATAGTTAGTAAGCAAGTATTACTACAATAAATATAATTTTTAGCGGCATTAAATATTGACATTAATAAAGAGTGTTAATGTCTTTACCGACATTAGTTAAGTGCCATTAGAACCAATGTCGCTAAAAGTTTTGGGGATATATATAAAGAGTGTTAGTTGCCTCTAAAAATACACATTTAATGATAATTAAAAATTAATTACAGCTAATAATCATTTTTGATACAATGTCTACGCAAAAAATAACATTATTCGAACTTTTTACATTTTATTCATCTTGTTGTATTCACTGGGCCAACAAACTTTAATCATTGATGATTATTTCATCAAAACCTCCTTCATCGATCAGAAGGGCCTTTAAATTATTGTTCCTCCTTACTCATCAAAGCATAATAGTTAAAAATTAAGTGTGCCAAATTAAAATCAGTCACTAAAAAACAATCTTTACTTTCCAATATATAATTTACTATATTAAAAAATGTTTAGCAGCTATTCTCACACATATTTCGATTAAATTATTGAAGAAAACAGTTCAATAACTATTTCAAGTATATTTAAATAAAAATATATTTTTTATAGTACAAATTTCTCATTGATTCTCGATAGAAAAAAACCAGATCGACTTATAGTGCAACCATTAAGAAAAGTAGTGCTAGTTTAAAAGTCACAAAATTCATTATACTCTACGAAAGACGAAATGAAATAAAATCAAAAGCCACAAGATTCATTCATCATAACACACTTGAACACAGATTACAACCATTTTTTATTTAAAAGTCTTATATATTATTATTTTTTTCCATAATACATAAGACCCCATATGTATACAACAAGTAAAATGTTGTAAACCTAATTAACAACTAGGAATGCTTACACCACATTGTCCAGCAACTTTCCTAGCATTTGGAGAATTAACATATTGCCTCAAATTAGGATCCTTCATAAATCCACAAATGCATGGCTGCTGGTTCTTTAGCCTAGCACAACAATCCTGTGATGGTGCGGTCCCACCCTGGATCGCACCCAAACACGGGCTCAGCTGCGAGGCGCTGCATGTCGCCGCCTCGTTAGCCCCAAATTGATCACAAACAAGGACCATCACCAACATTACTGCCACAAAAGAACAAACCTTAGTCATTTTCATTATACAATTTAATTAGAGAAATTTAAGTAATGTAATGGAAGTGATGAAGTAGTGAATGTGTATGTCTCAATTTATAGTGTGGTAAAGGAAGATTCAAGAGAATGGTGATGAAAGAATTTGTAGTAAATTTGAAGATGATTTGTGGTCTGGCGATTACAGCTAGCAGGTGGTTGGTGACAGATATGTAGTAAACATATGACTACAAATCTTGCCGATAGTTTTGTTTTTTACTTTTTTATATATTGATTCATGCTGTCACAAGTTAAGTTTTTGAACGATGGTGATTTTGTTCATACGCGTAGAAGTGAGGATTGATACGTAAGTCATTTTTCTAAGATAAAAAATTTCAAAGTAACTTAACATAGTTATAATATAAGGAATTAAATGAGGAGATTGATAGTAACGTTATACTTTGTATTGTATGGGATCAATAGATGAAGTAGATGCTCATATGTGGTGTATTGTGTGATAAAATCAGAGTTCGAAGTCTAAAGGGTATAAAATATTAATAAAAATTTCAAAATGGTATATAAAATTTTGTATCAACCAAAACGGCAAAATCAATGGAACAACAGCGATTTACTCTTTTTCTGTGCAGTAGCAGCGATTTTGCTTTTTTTGGTGGAGTAAATCGCTGTTGTTCCAGCGATTTTGCCGTTTTGATTAATATAAAATTTTATATACCGTTTTGAATTTTTTGTTAATATTTTATACCCTTTAGACTCCGAACTCGATAAAATCAGCCATCAAAATTTGAAGTTAAATTTTTATGAAGTGATTGTTAAACCAACAATATTATATAAAAGAAATTGTTGATCAGTCGAAAATCTAACGTAATTCTCGTAGAGGGTATATCTTACCCTTTATATTATACCTATATATAAATAATTTACATGTCAAACATTTTCATGTTATTAAATAAACTTTTATACAACATCATCCAATATATTAGATTACAAACAAAACGACTAACATATACTTAACTTGAATTAATCTTAAATAATGTAAATGTTAGCAATAATATTACTATGTGAAATTAAAAAATTATGTTTTTAATGATACTATGACATATATAAAAGAAAAATGTGAAACAATATACAAATCTCTTATTAAAAATTTGCTTTAAGTCATTCTTGATTATCGTACTTAGTTGAAAAAAGTCGGATGAATTAACTTAAAGGAATAATTGTTAATTTCCCATTTTCAAATACATGATAAATTAAGTAAAATTAAATTATAAACTATACAAACCAGAGACAAATAACAAACTATAAACATAAACTTAAAAGAAAAATAATTGATTAATTAGAAATTAAAATAACACTACCCATGGATTGATTGCATTTATTAACATTATTTGTTGTAATTTTGAAAATGATAAATGATAAGTAATATTGATACTCTCCAAATTTCGAAGGATGAAAATCCTATCCCATAAGAAAATTTATTTGCTAAAGTTTTTCATATGAATGCGTTTGTCACATCGATGGTTGGTTCTTACTGGTTAATATTTTGTGTATAATATTTATAAATATCTTTTTCATAAATATCAATTTTAGTTGAGAATTTTTTTGCTGATAATATTTTGTATTTTTTGTTACTTAAACATCTTGAATCTTTAATTTTTTTTCTTAAAAAAAAAATAAAATCCTAATTCTTCTCGGTTTATGTGTTAAGAGTTTTTTATTTTTAAATTGATGTGTAATTTATTTTTACTTATATATAAAGTTTCATTGCACTTGAATCTTCTATATTATTATAGTTTTAATGGCTTCTATATTATGATTATAGTTTTAACGGGCTTATGGCTTATTGTATTCTCATCTAGATAATACAAGTAAATATGCTTTTTCAAATCTATACCTCTAATAATTCGGCAATGGAGCAATTTCCAAAATCATCACCACAA
Source organism: Solanum pennellii (assembly GCF_001406875.1). Taxonomy (NCBI): domain Eukaryota; kingdom Viridiplantae; phylum Streptophyta; class Magnoliopsida; order Solanales; family Solanaceae; genus Solanum; species Solanum pennellii. Next base: position 53,015,708 of record NC_028638.1, read on the forward strand.
TCTTAATTTTAAGTTAAAAACTTTGTCAAGATTTTGATTCACCCACTTCAAAATAGATTGGGTGATTGAACTTACACATTCACTAGTCTTATTAAATAGGTAAACAATCGCCTGGTGCCACCAAAATAGAGTGATATTCTTATTTTATTGAATTAACCAATCGACGTGCTAGCAATATTTATTTTGAATTCAAAAAATTTCAAAAAACATTTCTAACATATTTATTTATATTTTATTATTAGTAGCAAAAAGTAAATTATGTCTCCGAGATTGATGTTTTCCTAACTCGTCCCTTTCATCTTTGTTCGAATGATATTAGATGCATTATGTAATAAAAAGATATATATATATATATATAACAGACATATCAAACAATCACTTGTGAAATTTGTTAGTATTTCCATTGAAAATAGTCACAAACATTATCGCAAATCTAGTCTAATTAAAAACAATGCAAGGGCAACAAAAATATGAAACCGTCCACAATAACTAAAGTCATATAAATACACAACTAAAGATATCATATCTCAAATATTTTCTATCAATTAAAAAATTATAAAAATTTCTTCATGGATACATCTCTATCCCTTTTGGATACATCCCTCTCTACTCAGATATCCTATTCATTTGCAAGTATATCAGACAACCAAGAAATGCATCGGAGAGCAATGAAACATTTGAGATTTTTGTAATTGAGGAGAATTTCTGAAGTGTAAATTAGGTATATAGCATTTTTTATAGTAATATTCTCAAGTTATAGCACTAGAGTTTGAATTTCATTGTATAACATTTAATATCTCAAGTTATAGCATTTTAAAAAAATATATAATGTTAATTTTAAATTATTAAAAAGAGTTGTTAAAATAAAAAATAAATTTAAAAAACGGACAAATTAATAATGAAAAATGGGATCTTTTATTAAATAAATTAAATATAATTATTAATTACTGTTAATAAATTAGCACGTTTTAAGGGATTTTAAATTTTTTTAGATTAGTTAGTTGCCTTAATTCTCTCAAATTAGTTTAAATGATATTAATTTTTGATTTAATTCCTTGAAAAGCTCTACTAAATTGGCATGAACGTACATGTCATTTTGTTTTCCAAAATTTCACAATCTTTTTGAGATTTGCAGATTTTATTTTCATTTTTTATTAGTAGTTGAATAAATTTTGGCGTTGAAAACAATTTGATTTGATTTGATGGAGCACAATGTGTCGATATTAATAAAACATGGTGGAAAGTGGAATTCGTCATATTGATTTTTGTTATGATTTGTTGTTTTGATTATGAATTGTTGGTTTTAATTAAATTTATTGTTTTGTACATGTATAAAAGTGTTCGATTTTTTTTTATTATTGTTAGATCTAAAATATAGTTTGTATGTTCTTTTTTTGGATAAACAATCAAGTTACGTATGGCATTTTGAAAAACGATAAGTAAATATAAATGTGTTTGAGTTGTAATTGAATTGAAGATTCGCGTGTTAGTTGATTTGTAAAGAAAATAGAAAAACGTACATTTATTAACTAGACAAATAATAATTAGATATAATTCTTTGTACAGGTGAAGTATTACAAATGTATGAATAATGTCTGAAAATTATATAAAATTTGTATTTAATGGTAAAATCTGCTCAGATAATATTCAAAAAG
>NC_028638.1:53019952-53029779 GCF_001406875.1 Solanum pennellii
CTCTCTTCGACATTGTACAGTTTTTTAAGTGCAAGAGATGAAGATTTGAGTGCAGAAAAGGAAGATTTGAGTGCAAAATAGTAGAATTGGAGAAGACGACTGTTAAGATTGAAAGTTTTTTGAGCGTGCAAAAGAGATGATTTGGTAAAAAATTAATTGTTAGGCGTGCAAAAGAGATGATTTTGTGAGGATTTGGGAAAGAACAAAATTTTGGGGAATATAAATTTTTTTTTTTAGATAACGTGTGACAGTTTTAAAATAAAACTGTAATTATTTTAGATATTGATGGGTAGTTATTAATTATGGAATGATAAAATCCCTATTATTTTGTAATCTTTTTAAAAAAGGTAACTATATAATATTTATTTGAATTTACACTAGTTAAGAGTTTTGTTTAAAAAAGGTAACTTAAAATAATTAATTTAATTAACTACATTGGTTTAAAAAAGGTAACTGAATAATAAATGTAATTATTTAAATAAGTTTATTATTATTTAAAAAAATTAATGAGAATAATATGTTTTTTCTTGATATGCTATAACTTGATAATAATATGCTATAAGTAGTTTATTATTAAAAAATATGTTTATAACTTGATATTTATCATCTTAAATGTGTGTGTAGTGTTATTTTTATATTTCGGAATTAGGATGTAACTAGCCCCAAAATATATGAGATTTCTATATTTTATACTAAATTCAATTTATTTGACAATAAAAGAAAAACTGCATGCAATTGATATGGATTATAGAAGTGGACATATGTATCTATTTAATATATGTATATTATCAAAGGTCTGTTGGCTACTGGTTAGAGTTTCACGGAAACAAGACAGCTATGAATCTCCCGTATCATTTTGTACAACTAGTAAATGTATACACTTTCTCCTCGTTTTGTTGTCGAATTCATTACATTTCTTGTACATAAAGAATGAAATAAATTGCAAAATTTCATCCCTGTGAAGGGAAAACTTCAGCGCAGAATCAACAAATGGAAGCATTGTAGTCTACTGCACAACATACAGAACTTACTTTCCTTCTTAATTCTCCTGCAGAAGAAAGAGCCATTATCATTGACTTGGGGGAGTATCACCGGCGCCCTTTGCTTTTCCTCTGAGCATGTCTGTAAAACCACCTCTCATGATCCGCCTAAATCTAGTGTCTTCTGCTGGTGCTGCATGTGTGAGGACAGGCCTCAGAGGTTCAACTTCCACTGGTGCTGGTGGTGATGTTGGATCTCCAGCTTCCCTTTTCCCTAGTAAACCACCTTCGCCAAAGAAGCTGCTTACTGATGACGCAATTCCCAGATGAGCACCCATTACCTTACTAATCGTATCAAATGTTCCACCAGATCTTTCCCTCATTACGATCTCCAGAGCTTCTTTGTGTGCTGGATCAAGAGAATCAGCATCTTTTAACAGATTTTGAATTGCAGGTAGAAGGAAGTCTCTGACACTTGAAGCAGAAAGATCTGCAATATTACAATCATAAACTGAGTAAAGGAAGATTCCAATGAAATCGTCCAGACAAAATGCCAAAAAGCAGGAAAAGGCAAGTTTGCGACATTTAGGCTTCAATAGTACATGTAGTTACATTTTTGTATTACACTACACAACCAGATAAAAAGAGTTGCACCTTCAAAGCCTAGAGACTACATAATGAATGCTTTAGTGTTCAGTAGAGACGGTCCCAGCAGTCATCTTCCTGCCAAACCTTCATCGATCCCGAAGGTAACGACGGCCTCTTCACTAATTTGAGAGTTTCCTGGCTCTCACTTAACTATCTCAAGACAGGGTCCGTCACACACTTTTGTATTAACATGAACAAGAAAAGGATGCACACCAAACCCAACAAATCACAATCAACCATTTATGTTAACTTCGGCATGTATTTAAGTAAAAAATCGGTCAACTTTTAGGTAATTGACTCTTCTTTGATGGGAAAAAACTCAACTAATCACTTTGATCAACCATGATTGCTAAAGGTAGTTTCACAACCAAAAATCAGGATATTAACCACCTGAATCAGTCCACTGCAATACATAGTTTATTGTACTCTGATTTATCTCAAGAAGCAGCTAAACCTGGAGGCTGATCATTTTGAAGAACATTTATATCTTCAGAAAGTAAGAGATGTATGAAAGAGAAGAAAAATAATTAAAAGGAGCAAACCAGTAGCATCAAGAGCACGAATTGATTCACAAAATGTGTTGGCTCTCTCACGGCAACGCATCATGTCACTTGAAGGAGGAGGTGTTGCTGTAAGTAAGAAAATCTTGGACAACAAATGTATGCTAAAGTTAAAGAAAGTTGATGAGAATTAGAAATCAAAACTAGTTCTGGCACACATTATAAAAATGCATTGCTACTTCAAGCAGTGCATGAAAGCTAAGAGGTTGAGGATATAATCTCTAAGTCCCTCCGTGGTATGTGGCACTGCCATCACCAATGCACGAACTACAGCTAACGTAGCTTCATGTGATCCATCCTCAAGAAAAGCATCCATTTGAACACGTATTTTATCAACAATCTAGCAAGAAAAGTTAGAACAGAACGTCTCATTAAAGCCTCTAGATGAACACAGAACAAGAATGACATCAGATATTTAAGCAAAAACCCTATACCGCATCATTTTTATACTGCTGCGCCACAGCTCCAAAAGCATCAATACTGGCATATTTCACATTCAAGTTTTGGTCAGAACCAAGCGTTACAAGAGCAGGCAAAACATGTGTTGAGGCAACCTTGGCATCAATACATGGAACCTGGTGAACTAAGAAGAATGATCAAGGTCGTAGACCATGCTTAAATTTAAGCAATTTCACAAAAACCAAAGGTCTTACAATGACTTTAAAAAGATTGGCAGCTGTCGCCTTCATGTTTATTTCAGAACTCACAACCATTTCCCAGAGGATGTTAAAAATCATATTGTGATGTTCATCGAAAGTGCTGCAGAAAAATATAGTCAGCCATCATCTAAGGAGTTCAGACACAGAACTGTAATGCCTTTATTAAAATGGCACAAACCAAAGAAAGCGAACAGAAAAGAAAATCTCGCGCTTCACTGTCTGACTCTCTTGTCCTGAAGTTTGAATCAAGAGATTTCTCAAGTACTCTGTCAGTAGTTCATGCTTCCTAGGAGATCCTAAAACACCTGCCAGCAGAAGAGGCAGGACACCGATAGTAGCAAGTCTTTCAGCTACTGCAGTTTTCGGTTTCAAACCTGTTGAGGAGCAAATCAAAATCAATTTGATAAGGTCTAAACATGATCTATCACTTAAAAGGTTTGATGAAGACAAGAAGTTTTTAACTCATTACCTCTTATTCTTGATTGGCACGTTGCAGGGAAATATGACAAATCACCATCATCACCAACTGCCACCAAGAATACAGGTAGCATGATGTGTGTCAGGTAAGGTTCCCCGAGCAGGTCTGAAACTGCCAATAAAAACTGCATTGCAAAATTAAAGACGAATCCGGAAAGAAGGAGGCAACTCTAAAACTAAAGCATCAAAAATTAAGAGAAACAATTCAAGCTACCCGCGTGATTCGATTCCTTAGGTTATCTTCCTTCTGAGGTAATAGAGAGGCTAGTTCAATCAATGCTGAAAAGCAGTCAACATGCAACCACTCAAAAGAAGGCCAGTCCATCTTTCCTCTGCATAGACAATTCAAATATCTTGCAAGTATTAACTAGACATTGTGAGAGCACCTTTGAAGAAGGAATAGAAAGGTAGATTAGAAACGCAGGTTAAGGTAAAAGGGGATATTACCCAGCATACTGTTCAAGAACTGAAGTAGAAAAGACTAGTCTTTCATCATCCGAAACCAATGGGAATGGACAGGTATCAATAGCTTTCTTGCGTACAAATGGAAACAACTCCGTCAGTAAGCGCATCAGAACATCTATGTTCCATCGCTCTCTCTCTCCTAAAGCACGAAGATGTGACTCGATAGAACCTTCCACCCCTGAAAGTGGTTGACAACGCTGGAAGGAGGGATAATATATCAGCTCCATGTTTAAGACAAGTTACTGCTTCAGTGAGGAGAACTAAGTAAATGCAGAATCCATACCTGAGCAGAGCCCAAAGCATGAGATAGTAAGACTTGTAGTAAATGATCCAATTCCTTCCCCCAGTTTACTAAAGCTGGAACAAGTTCCTTGATTGTTGTTTCCACTACCACTCCAGATGGATCACACACCAATTGAAACATCAGCTCCTCAACCTTTACACACACAACAACAAAATAAAGGAATTGGAGAAAATCCATTTATGTATATGCTATCATCTAATCAGTTTGGGCAGCCACATTAAGACCAGGGGAGGGAAAATGCTCCATTCCTAGACTACGGAGCTTACTTTGTGGGAAATTCTCTCAAGTCACATTTCTTCTCCATGATTGCCTCGAAGCTTATGTAGTGAGGCTGACCTTGAAATATTTGTCCCTACTTGGGAAGAGAGGCAGAAGCAACGCCAAGTTATGAGCAGAAGCCTCCCGAACAACTGTAGCAGAATCCTCAATGAGCTGTTGCACAATAGACAAGATAAGAGAATCTCGAATCTCAGGACGCACGAATTCAGCAAGTTCCCCACAAGATTGAGCAACTAGCAAGCGGCGCTCCTCATACATGTGATTGATCTACACATCACAACAATAACACCCAGTGTGAAGTAGCAAGAGTAAATGGAGTATATGGTAAAATCATGAGAGCTTCGAGCAGAATGGATAGAAATAAATCTCACTTGTTCCCAACACTGAGGAAGTAGTTCAGTTTCCGTTCTCATCTCTCCAACATTTCTGGCAAGAGTGACACAAGCCTAAACATGATACAAAAATTTGGTGGAATGCTCTACTTTTTGACGAAATTCTAGTATGAAACAAAGGTTTTGCAGTCTTACATCCATTATAATCCGTCTCTGTTCTTCATCGGGACGCTTGATTAAGTTGAATAACGTATGGGTCAAGGAATCCCGTGTACTGCTATCTGGGTGGCGCTCAATTGCGCACATTATAAGAGGAAGAAGCTCCTGCAAGATACAACACCAATTAAATGGAAAGCCGGCTACTTAGTCTAGAATTTTTTAAAATCCCTTATTGTTGCTGAAAATTATTTAGGAGCTGTTGAAAAAATTTTTGGAAAGAAACGTGTGAGTGGAAGTTGAAAATATGTTAGGATAGTTGTAGCTTCTTCTTTTTTTAAGATATGTTAAAAAAATTGTGAGTGGGAAGAGACTTTTTCAATGGAAAAACTCCCTTCAAGCACGACTTCATTAGAAATTTAGCTTTATCTTGGAAAAACTGAATGAGCACATATTTTTCAGGGAAAACAAATATAAAACTTGAAAAGCTTTTCTCAGAAGGATAAGTTAAGGGGTTAGAACATCATAATTCAGAAGAATAAATTTTAGAACAAAAAATGGCAAAACATACCTCTCGGTGGTTGATCAATACATACGGTACAATTTTTGGCAATGCATCTGAAAGGATCTGAATAGTCCCCAAACCCTGCGAAATCCAAAAAATTTAAAGCATAATTGCCTAGAAAAAAAGTTACCAGGTAAAGGTTACCATGTATATAACTGAGAGAGAGAGAGAGCTTACAATCTTTTGAGCATTTGATTCAACCAATAGATTGTCTGGTTTCAAGATTAGTCCTTTAGCTTCTGAAGGTAGCTCACCGTTGTGTTTGAGTACATTCTCGACTTTATCACCAACACAATTATCATGTGAAACTTCTACTACTCTCTCAGGTTCAGTAATTGTGTCAGCAGAGGTTTGACTCATCAATAACTGAGAATCAGAGGTTTGAGTCATCGATAACTGAGAACCTGCAGCTCCTAAGTCTCCAGAAGAAACACCAGCTGAATCATCAAAGACATTATGATCACTTGATTTTTCGACTTCATTTTCAGGACATGTGTTTCTAGTTTCTTCATTGATATTTTCAAGAGACTCGCTGTTCAATGAATTTGTTGCCAGTTTCAACCTCTGGATTTCATTCTGTAGAACCTTTATCTCTTCCTTGTAACTGTCTGTTGATGGTAAGTCAACACCTTCAAAATCACTTGCTACGAAATTCCGAGCTGAGCGAGCACCCTCTATATGCATTTTTAGCGAAGTTATTTCAGCTCTACATTCATTCAATTCTTGTCTTTGACTCTCTAGAGACTGCTTCATACTCTGAACCTGAAGTACGATTATTCAACTATGAGGTATGTGCATGCTACACATAAAAACTCTGGTAAAAACATAGAACACACATAAGAAATTACCAGAATCTCCTTGTCCTTCATTTCCTTCTGCAATGCTTCTAAGGATTTTGCCAATACTGTGACTTGGGCATCTGCCATATCTTTACTCTTCAGCAAGGACTGCTTTTCATGTTTCAGCTTGTCATTTTCTTTCACCAACGACTCGTTTTCTCTTAGCATAGCAATTTTTTCCTACAAATAATCCACGATTCTTTTTAAAAGTAGCACACGAGAATAAAGCATCAGCGACATATGTTTAGAGTTTCAGTAAATAAAGTAAGAACTTTGTCAGTTCTGTTGTCGACTGCTCCCACCAACTTTAAGACATTTGATAGAGAAGTATCAAGCAATTCACGTTCTCGTTCAAAAAAGCAGTATAATTACGTAGACGTAGCGGGTAAATGTTTTACTTTAATGATTATCTAGAGAGAATGAGGCTTCTTTTCTCTAAGACTTCCTTGCAGAGATGGGCTTAGGAATCATGGATGATGCAGGCTAGAGTTTAAGTGGCAGAAATGAATTGGCAGAATTTCTTGATCGAATTTCCGTCTGAAAGGAAGCGTAGAGGATAAGATGGGCGAGTGGTCCTGGATAGTGAAAAATTATTGCAAGAAAGCTGGTCACCATTAACAGGCTGCAACAGGAGTCGGAGCCCATTCACATTCGAGCAAGCTAAGTGGGATTACCTCCTCATTATAGTCTGAAAATATATTTAAAAACAGTTGAAGGGCTTACTCTGTATTGTCTAAACTCAAAAAAAAAAATTAATAGGAAAAAAAGATTAATATTGGACTAGTCTCAGATTTGAAGGCCTAAATTTGACACCAAACAGTATCCGAAGGTCTTTCATAGCAGACAGGAGAAAATAGAATTGTAAACAAAATCAGATGTGATGCAAGTAAGGTATGCAAAGACAAAACCAGGACTTGAAAGAGAGAGCATTCATACCTAATGCACAATAAGATAAGTGGATGGATGTATTTTTCCTTCCGAAATTAAATCACGACAATATAGAGAATTATAATTCAGTGCTGGAAGAAGGAAGGATAGAGTAAATCACTTAAAATTTGTAGTTACCCTAGCTTGACTGTAAGAGATGTGAAGTGTACACATGATATTAACGTAGATTTTACTACAGATGGATTTTAGTGGAAAGAATACATGTCGTAAAACTGGTTGTATCAACTGTTCAGAAAGTACCTCAGCAGCCTCTGAGGTGGAAGACAGGTACTGGTAATAGTAATGGCGCAAAGCATCTGGAATGCATGCAGAGGAGTTCTGCTGAACATCTAGGTCTTGATCAGTAACCTGTCATACATAATAAAGAAGTTATCAACACTTCTAAAATGACATCTCACCATAGTGCCAACGATCTGATGCACGTGTCTCACACATTAGTCCTGTTATGGTCAAGGCCCTCCGCCTAGGAAGTGCATAAATAGATGAGGGGCTGTACAGCAAAGGCATCTGAAAGACGATGATAGAATAATAGAAAACTCATTACCCAATTCAAACCGTGCCAGCGTACCCTTTTACGTTTGGTGGGATATGGTAAAGCACCCTTCCCCCTAAACTTATAGAACACTAGATGATTTTATAAACTTATAAAACACTAGATGATAATTAGCAAGTTTTTCCAATTTCGATCCCTGGGTGAGTTGGACCCCCAACCTCATGGTTGGAGGTGAGGCCTCTATCCTGAAATACTACTTTTATAAACCAAGTTTTTACTCTTTCCAGTACGGAAGAAGAAGATATTGGAAACTGAACATATAGCTCCATGACACAATGTTGAATAAAATGCAATTCTTCTTCAGTTTAGTGATGAACATCAAGAAATCAGCAAGTCCCCTTTCAATCAATTACTACCTCTTCCAATAATGTCATTGCAGTCAAGCGATATCCTGCTAATAGTAAATACTCCTTTACAGCATAGTTCAAATCCTTCCGCTCATTATCCTTCAAAGGACCCAAATCAGAAAAAGAACCTTCCCTCTTCTGCTGTTGAGAATCAGTTCCATGGTTTTCGGAGGGATCGATCTTTAAATCTGCATGATGAATATACAGATCTATTCACATATACAAAATGACAATATTCAATGCAGACGTATGCAACCCATATCTATGACAGAATCACCAATCCTTCCAAAAACTACCTTCAGCTCAGACATGATGAGCCTATCATTTATCCTGACATCAATACTAGATCTGTCTCGTGATACAACTTCAATTAGAAATATTTTTACAGACTAGACTACCTAACATTTGCAAGAACTTTATCTGAATGAATGAGCTAAGGCAATGAAGTTAATATTAGATGAGGCAATTAAAATGCAGAACAGTTTTAGGGATATACCACTTATTGGACAAGGAATAGTCTGACTTTTCTTTTGCAACTCACTCTTTAGCTGTACAATGTCCTCTTGAGATAAACGAAACTCATATTCACAGAGCGCTAACTTTTCTTCCAGAGCTTCTTTCTCTTCAAGCAGACTTTGGGGATCTGCAACTGCTTTCATAAATGAATAGCTATTAGTCATGAAAGATAAATTATACATAGAACCATGAGAACTAAAAAGTATAAGTGAGGTTGTAATGATTACTACTGAACACTGTCAATAATGAAGAACAAAATGCTTGAGATTCTACACAAAATCAGTGAATTCAGTCAAATCCAAATCGAAATACCCCCAGTCCCACTCCTTTTCTCTGAAGTGGAAAATTTTGGCTAAGCCTCTAGCAATGAATTCAAAATCTATTTGAAGCCTCTGTTATTGAATTTGACATTCTAAACTGACGGATAAAGCTTTGTCTAAAAATCGCATACCAAAAGGCTGCATCGTCAAAATCCTTATCACAGAATTTAATTGCAAAATGTTGGACTCTTACTCAATTAAATGGTATACTCCACCAGAAAAACTAGGTAATTTTTTACAATTTTCCTAATCATTGGTGGCAAAGTCAAGCAATACTTGTGCTGGTGGGAGGTAGAAAGTACCTGATGGAATAGTTGAGGTATGCACAAATTGGCCGTGACACCACCATCACAAAATGAGTATATGCAACCAGTTGCAGGTCGCTCTTCTCATAAACGACGGCATCTTATTTTTTAAAAATCAGCATATATATTTTTATTTTTTTTTGTTAATCATTTGTTCTTAACATCAAGAACTTCAGCAGAAGACAAGCTCAATTAAACAAGCTTCAAGATTGTGCAGGGCTAACTCACATGTAAATGTATTTGAGGTTTTCTTTACTGAACCAAATATTAATGTTCTAATTTTCTAATAGATTTCATTCGAAGTGCTACATTTGGAGACTAGCCATCATGATGTATCTTTGTTGATTTATATACTACCATAACTTGAATTCTTGACTGTCCAATGCAGAAATTGACCAATCTTCAATCTTTTTGGCGACGTTAATGTAGAAACTTTTCTACCCAACAATTTCATACATATAATGTACATAATAACATAAAAGAAAAGTGTAATAACATATGAAGCTTCAAACAGAAAAAGTTTTTCTCTTTCCTTCTTTTTCTTCCTCCTTTTCTTTTTTTTTTTTTTTGGGGG
>NC_028638.1:53030285-53069891 GCF_001406875.1 Solanum pennellii
AGGGGGGGTTACCAAGAGTCATTGAAGAAAATAGCAACTTTTTCATGAAACTTCCATAAATTGCTCATGTTGTTCACGAAATCCAAACATTCTTGGTCACAACAGAAAAGGACAGACTACTCACATGGAAAGCAATAGGTTCTCTTGGTTTCAATTGAAAGGAAAATATCCTACTGACAATATACACACAAGAACCAATATCACTTGCAGGACATTTCACTACAACAAGCTATTGACAAGAAACATAACAAGGACATAAACCCATCTGCTCCAACCTTGGTGGCAGTTTACCCAACAACCGCCACCTATACGTGAGGGCTATAGCAATCTGCTTGATGATTGGCCGAGATGTGCTCAGTTGATCCAAACACCACCATCATAAACATTAAAAAAGAAAAAGAAATAACAAGATGACGAGCACCCAAAAGAAATATAGCGAATGGAAAAGGAAAAAAGAGCTCCGCTAAAGATCATAACAATAACTGACATTGGAAAAACTACTGATCTAAACTATTTTACCATGATATGTTAGAACACCCTAACTGAGTAAATGATGTTAATGGCATCCTCTGGATTTCAAAAGAAAATGAATGACTGCACTTAAGCTCCTTTTCTTGCTAAAGCCCTTGTTCTGTTTAAATATTTTCCATAGCCAACTCATGGTTGATAGTAATTAATTAATTATAAGCATTGCGCTCTCTATTACCTCATTTACAAAATTAGTATGCTAAATGCCTAAGTCAAGCCAATAACACCAAGATTCTAGCAGAAGCAAACATGTTTTACCATATATAATAATGAACTTTGTATAGAGAATCACTCCTACCTCCAATTTATACAACAACAAAATACTCTGGCTTAAAATTTTCGGACCATTCAATATTTCATTGAGGATGAATGAATCTTATACAGTCAAACAAGTAATACTTATTCTGTATACTCAATTTTGCATAATTCTATGAGATTCCAGTCAGTGACCAAGTGAGAGGCTGAAATTCAACAGTTAGTCCTAAAAAATGCTGTTGCAGCATTATGTTCATCAGAAGTCAAAAAAACAATACAACTCAAACTCACAACCTAATCTTAATCAAATGGATTGATTCAGTCAATTTCAGCTGAAATAGTATGGAAATGCTTGTCACAACAATAAATAGCAAATGCAGAAAATGTGCATAAACACGCCGGATTTATTTAATGGATAGGGTAAGTAGGAAATCAATAGAAAGGACAAACCTCTGATAGAATTGAAGCGAGAGATCTGATCGGGAGGAAATTGGGAAGGATCAGAGAAGAACTGTTTGAGACGAATTGCCTGATCGTCACGGCCATCATCGAGAAGCTCGTGAAGGAGCTCGAATGCCGATAACAAGTAGTTCTCTTCCAAGAGAAAATTCACCACGCAATTGCATAAGGACGATTTCTCCACGTCCATTTGATCTCCTCTCCTATCTTCAACTGTACATCAACATATCGTTTCAAATTTTGAGATCAATACAATGGCATCGGTGGAATGGAGGGAATTTGATGGAGCCAAGTTGAAGTTGCGGTGCGAGAAGCTGTACAACGAGCCTTGAGAGGGAGAAGAGGGCTGGAGCTTTAGTGTCACGCACAATTCTTTCGGTTCGGATCCAAACACTCACGTGGTTTATCTTGAGAGACGTGGATCGATCGCTGAGATCTATTTTATGCACATGTACTCCCTCGTTCTCTCTTGATGAATATATTTTTAAAAAATATATTACTACAATAGTATTTATTAGGAAAAGAGTTTTTATTATAATTTCGTGATTAAGTAAATTTATACTACTTAATTACTAATTATAGTTATAATTTGCTATAATTATCTTTACGATTAATAATATATATTAATTACGTGGTTTGACTTCGAATTTGTATAATTAGTCACATTTATATATATATAATTCACCAGAATATACCAATACATATGTATAATATATAATTATCTAATTATTATACATATACAATTCATTTATGCCCATTCCCTGTCCTCTCTCGCTCGCCTCTCTCCTCTCTCTCCCAACCTCGTTTGTCATATATACAAATGCATAACCGATATACATATACAATTCACCTCTCTCTTACTCTCCTTTCTCTCCCAATTTCGCTCGTCACTCTCCTCCCTCTCTCAATCTTGCTCGCCTCTCTCCTCCCTCTCCTAATCTTACTTGTCATATTTACAAATACATATGTATAATATACAATTATACCAATATACATATACAATTCACCTCTCTCCTACTTTTTTCCCCTCTTTCGACTCTCTCCTCTCTCTCCTAGTCTCAGTCGTCTCTCTATTTCCTATAACATGTAGCTACGAATTGTAATTATCAAACTATAGCTACAAAGAATAATTAAACTATTTTTGAGTTGTTATATGTGAAAATTTCCAAAAAGTAAAAGATATTTTTAGATTAAAGTATTAACGATAAAATATTGTTCAATTCTAATTTAATATAAGGATATTTTCCAAAGAAACAAAGAAGATCTTTTTCTTTGTATAAGAAAATTATTTAAGAGAAAAGACATAAAAGCATCACTGAAGTTGTTTCGAATTTTTAAAAAGACACCTTAACTTTGCGGACATTCTATTACCCCCTTAAACAATTTTAAAGTGTTGTAAATATCCCATTTTTTAACCATCCTCACTTGCAAAAAAAGAAGTTCAATCACGCACCAATTATAATCTGCCACGTATTAATTTTAATTTTTATTTTTCTTATTCTATCAACTTCATTTTCTTTTTCTTTTTCTCTTTCTTCTTCTTTCTTTATTCTCTTTCTTCTTCTTCTTCTTCATTACCCTCCTTCATTCTCTTTCTTCTTCTTCTTCATAATCAAATTCTCCACATACTGCCATTTTCGTCAATTCACTTTTGATTAGTCAACGGATATCTGAACTTGATATTACTAGTTTGAATTTTTTTTAAATGTGTTAATTTAATGAGTTATTTTCTGTTAAAGCATCTATTACAAATAGTTTTTTGTGATTCTATTTGTCAATAATATTTTTTTCCAAACTCTAAATCATATTATTAAAGCATCATTGAGGAAGATGATGAGATAAATTTGTGTTAATGATATTTGATCTGCCATTAATTAAGTTTAACACATTTGAGGCAATTGTAACCCAATTTGAGGAAGATGATGAGGTAAATAATTAATAAAGAAAATGATTGAAACGTGACACTTTTCAATTGATTTTTGAGAGCAAAAGTGGACCTTCACGCACGTCATGTGCGTGTTCACAAACATGGCGAGAAAGTAAATCAAAATGGTCCTTTTACAAAGATATTCAATACTTTTTTGGGGTAATAGGATGTCCGCAAAGTTAAGGTATCTTTTTAAAAATTCGAAACAAATTCAGTGATGCTTTTATGTCTTTTCTCATTATTTAATTTAAATTGTTGATTTTATACTAATTAACATGACCTTATTTATCATAGAAATATCTTGAGATGTTTTAAATCACATAATTCAAAGTGTCATGTCATATATCGGAGGGATAAATTTAGAAGGTCTATTATAAATTTGCATGAGTCAAGTAGTAGTTATAGCACTTAAAAGGATGTGATGTAATGGTTAGAGAAGTAATTAAGTTGAAATTAATTTGGTCTTTAAACATCACTAATAAAAAATAATTAATATATATGTATTCAAAAAATTATTAAATTTCTAAATATATAATTAATAATTATAAACACCATATATTATAATAATATTAAATTAAAATCGTGGATCAACCTCTACAAACACCGTCCATATGGCTTAGAATCTCACGATGTGGCGACTCATACACCTTAACATACTTGGGGAATAACAAGTAACAACAATACTTGTTCATTGGTCCCCTACTTCTTAAATCTGTTTAAAATGTTGATAAAAATGTTTCATTCCCCAAATTTTGGACAAATTCTTTCCACCAAACGCCATTTGAAAAGTTGTTAAATTTTTTTCTTAAATAAATAAATGAAAAGGACTTCTGAAATAGTTCTGATAGCTCAAGAATGGCTATGAAGAGACTTTTGAATTGTAATGTGTCATTAAGAGCTAGTATATACAAGTGTTTTTGTTTCTCATACTATGTGTGGATGTAGAACAAGGCAAGGATAATTAAGTGACTAAAACAAACGCCACGAGGAAAACAAATTCATTTCAAAAAATATAAAAATAAAAATACGCCGACATTCAAATGCATATTGCATTTATCGGGGGATATAAAAATAAAATTAAGAACGGAACTACTCTTCTTTTTGTTTCGTATTACTTGACTCATGACCTGACATATATTCTTAAAAAAAATTTAGTAAAGGTGTATTTTATTAAATCAACCTTACTAACAACGTTTTGAAACAGAAAAAGAAAAGAAGATAAAACTTTCTTGTTTTGCTGATTAGACGGAGTGAAGGGTAAGTAAATCATTTTGTGCCACTAGATTGATAGTTTTGAGTTGCCCTCGAGGAAAAGACAAGATTTTTGCTTGTAAATAGCAGCCAATCATCAATAGCTTTATCCCTCCTCCTCAATTTTTCCTTTTATTTCATGGTTTTTTTATGGAGCTCATAGCACCTGCTCCAACTGGCAATTCCAACATCATTTTTCTGATGTACTTTCCACCAACCATTAGCAGGTAAATTTGCTCTGCTTCTAGCTATATTGTGCATATAGTTCTTCCACATATGTATATGAAGTTCCTAAGATTTTGCCTTTGCAGCAGACACAGCTCCATATTCTCTTTTGATGCCAATTTATAGAGCAATCCAGAAGGGGGGGAGAGTTTCATGAAAGAGAGCTTAGGGTCATCAGTTAAGGCAGCCATTGATTTGTACAAAGGAAATTCTGCAATGAACCAATCCTCAATTACAAAGTCTTTAGAGGTATACTACTATATTTTCACCCAATTTTCATTCACCATATTTGAGTAGTGTGGACTAACCTTTGTGTTGCATACTCTTTATCAGAAGCCATATGCAAGAACCAGCCAACTTCACATAGCAAATAGGGACATGGGACGACTCGGTGAGAGCAGAAAAGTTGCAGAGGTAGAAAAAGCCCAAGCAGAAACTGAGCTTTTGGACGCGAGAAAGATGGTGAAGGAGCTAAGTTCAAGGATAGAAGAGTTGAATTCAAGATTAAGTGTCCAGAATCAAGATATGGAGAAACTAAAGACGGCAAAAAGAGGGGGAAATTGGGGGATGCCACTTCGCAATCATCAGAATAATCAGCACTCCAAAGTAGTAGCAGAGTTGGGATATGCAAAAGAAGATCTGATTAAGCTTAAACAAGATATGGCTTCTATCATAGAAGAAAAAAGAAGGGCAGAGCAAGATATAGAAACCTCTAATTTGAAAATCCAATCTTTTTCAAGCAAAGTAGAAGCGTTAAGGAAGGAAGTTGAGGAACTTAATGAAGAGCTCGTGCTAGTTGAGCTAGCTCGAATAGAGGCAATCAAAGAATTCAGAGCAATTGAAGCTCAAAGAAGGGAAGACGCCGAGAAACATTCAGCAGCAATGGAGGAGAACAGGAAGAAAATAAATGACATGGTCCAAGAAATTCAGATATCACAAGAACTACAAGAAAAGCTGGCCTTGACAACTTCAGATGTCCAAGTTTTGCAAAGTGAATTGGAGCAAGTCAAGGAAATGGACAGGTGGACTCAGAGAAACGAAATTTTGAGGTTCGGGTCTGATTTCCTGGACAAAGAATTATCTTTGTTGCAGTCATTGAAAGAAGACTTGGAGACAGCAAAGAATGAATTAGCTTCCATTAAAAGAGACAGCTTTCAGTTCATGGGTTCAATGGACGTTGTGAGGAATGAGCTCAAACGCATCTCTGAGGAATCAGCTCGATTAAAGAAAAAGGGAAACAAGGCAGACTCGACAATTCAGAACCTCAACACGAAGCTTCTGAGGGCAAAAGCCAAACTGGAAGCTGCATCACACAATGAAGGAAAAGCAACCTCTATTGCTTCAAGTTTATTACTTAGTCTTGAACAATTGACAAATGAAGCTGAAGAATCTGAGAAAGAAAGAGTGAATGCCATTGAGGAAGCTGCAAAAGTCGAAGAAGAAATTCAGAAAACACAATCTGAAACAGTATTGGCCGAGGAAAGATGGGAAGCTGCAATACAAGAGCTTGAAACAATCAAATCATCAGAAGCCACTGTCCTAAGCAACCTAAAAAGACTTTCTGATGTAACTATGAAAAGTAGAGCATCCGCTTCCACCTCCACAATAACTATTTCCAGATTTGAGTATGAGTACTTAAAAGGACGTGCAGGACAGGCAGTGGAAATTGCTGATAAGAAAGTTGAAGCAGCTGAGGCTTGGGTAAAAGCTTTGCAAGCAAGTGAAAAGGAGATCTCAATGAAGACAGAGGTCATCAGAAAGGAAATCCAAGAGCTTAAGATGGAAGAAGAGCAAAAAGGCCTGAAAATGGAGCATTCACCTTCCGTAAGAATGTTGGTCGATATGCAGTTGCAGAAATGGGAGGAGATACATGGAAAAGACCTGGAGCAATCTCAGAACAGTTCACGTACAAAATCCAACTCAATAAGTGGAAAAATGACACCAGCAAGACGAGCTAAGTTCAGAAAGTCAGCATCTCCTGCACCTCGAACACCTAGAGCTTCTTCCTTCGCGGTTAGGAGAAGAAGAAAGGTAATACCAAACATAGCTAAGTTATTTATTAGCAAGAGCAATGATGAGAACCTGTAAGCTATATTATTGCAGCTGCAAATACTTGCGCAAGTTTTCTGATGTAAAAGATATGATCCCACTAAATCCTAGTGCTGTTTGTCTCTGCATGTTTTCTCTGATGGATGGCTTGTTCATCCTGATTCTGTATAGTGAGAGCAATAACAAGAAAGAGAAATTCACAAAAGAAACCAACTGTTCGCAGACTTCACATCAGAACAACATCACCCAATTTTACTTGTTTTACTTTGTCCCCACCAGCTGGAAAGGTCCAACAGATACAAAAATTTGGTGATTTTGATAAATCCTGAATCAACTAATGAAACTTCTGCACAGAAGATTAAAATTGCAAGTAACGTATATTCTTGTCCTGTACACCTTTTTAATGTATGTCTTCAGATATACATACCATCTTGTTCTCATGATACACTGCACAGGCACGGTTACTTCAATAGGGATACGAGTGCAACTACATTCTTCAATACGAGTTTCATGTTTAGGATGTGTCACAGGGCCAAATAAAACTACTATTAAGCAGCCTCAGCATTCGTAGAGACATTAATAAGGTAACTCCAGTATCAGAAGAGTATTCACTTAACAAGCAATAGCAGAGGCGGAAAAGTTTCTAACCATTAATAGACAGATATTTATGGTAAAACTCACACTGTTATTCATCACATATATTCTGATGCAAACAAACAAAAACAACTACTTTCAGTCTTCACCACTGTTTAACTTTCTTCAATTTTTCTCTTTTTGGGTGTCCATGTATTCAGAGTATGGGGATTGTCCTAACAAATATTAAATAAAGAGACAAACAAACTACACAAGAAAATCTTATGGTTTATGTGCCTCAAACAACATGAAAGAATAAATCTTAAAATTTGTGAACTATAACAAAAGATGATCCCACTATCAAAACTTTTGATCTTATTGTCGCAGCCTCACTGAGGATGTGATGGTGTCTGGTTCATGACATTGTTACTGTGCATCTGCATGGAAGACTCTGACAGTAATACTGCTGCTCCCTTTGTAATGGTTTGGCACTGAGAAATGAAAGAAGGTGGAGGAGGCTGAGATTTATATATCTGATTGTATGCAAGATCATCGTCAAACTCATTTGCATCATTTGCAGCAGGAACTGATGCAGTTGAGACAGGTTGGGAAATAAGCTGTGGTTCAGGAAGGACAGTATATTGTTGCTCAGTCTGAGAAGGCGCACTAATGGGTAGTGATACTGTTGGGACAGTCGTGTACACTTTTGCACCCGACTCAGGCACTGATTGAGCCGCCATGACCTCCTTATAAGCTACTGATGGAGGGTTTATGACACTTTGTGAATGCAAGGGTGGCCGATTGGACGCCATCACTGCTGCATGATTAATGTTGGGCAGTACTGACATACTGTGAGATTGCATTTGCTGCACAGGAACCAAGTATATTGGGTATTGTTGATTCAGAGGATAAGGAGTTTGTTGTGGCTGCTGCATGGGAACTTGATAAAATGGATAACAGGATGATACTGGCAAAGGACCGCTAGGATAATGAGGTACATAACAGGCACCACCATGAACATACTGAATTCCAGGTTGGGGCTGCTTCCCATCCAATGTCTGAGGTAGTGGATACCCAGAAACCTGAACCATTTTTGGCGTCTGAATGAGAGAGGGATTGGCATTGGAGCCTTCTGTTTCGAAGAGACTGTGGGAGGCCATACTGGACATAACTTGAATAAGTGGCTCTTGGTGAATTCCAACTTTAGGTTGAAAGCCCGCACCTCCCATGATACTATCGCTGTGGAAATTAACCAATACAGAGACCCATAAGTACAGATTTTAGAGGAAATAATTACAACCTAAGGTAAGGAACAGATCCAAATAAATGCATGTATCTTATTTTTAGTGTTAAAGTGTATTCTCGACGAGCAATCTATGAAAAGGCCACCACTAACTTGAGCATATAGATTCATAAGCTCAAGAAACCTTAGAAGTCCTCTTCTGTGAATAATAAAGAGGAAAAGAGCGGCTTACAAGTGAATAAACTGAACTAAAGCAATCCAGAAAACAGACTGTCAGTTCATAACACTACAGTAACCATACAAATAGCATAACAAGCCAGAATACAGGCCAAAGCATTCTACCTGGAGGTTGTACTACACTGTAGAAACTAATGGATTTCTCTTCCTTTTGGGGAGGGCTGTCAGTTAATCCCAAATGAAATTCTACTGTGGATTCATTACACTAATTTTTAACTCTTAACAAGGTGAAAAAAAAGACCCTGTAAGTCAAAAATATAAATCAATATGTTCCTCGGCACCTTACTACCTTTCTCTTCTATTGTCACAGGGAAGTAGAATTCAATTGAAACAAAAATACTTGAGCTTGGGACTTCCATGTTGGAGGTCTCAAGTTCGAAACCCAGCGAAAGCAAGGGTTTGCCTTCTGGGTTGAGCTCATCGCACAAGGCTTGCCTAGTGCGGGTGGTTTGCGAGCTATTGCATAGGAACGAGGTTTACCCTGTAAGCACCCAAGAGATAGCGGCTGCGGGTTTCCCTTGTAAGTACTTACTTGCACAGCACAAATATTGGTGCAGAACTCAACCCATAAGACCAGTAGGTCAACCAAAAATCTGAACTTTTGTTAACCTACATAGCATCAATGACTCCAATAGCATAACTAGAAAACAAACAGTAACATCAAATAGAAAAAAAATAGTACCTCTCTATTGAAGCTGATGATGAGGGCACTCTAACTCTTTTGTCCTGCAAATTGACACCACCATCCTCGGCTTGAACTCCAATAGCAGGCATATTAGACATAGAAATGGAAGAACTGGTCGACCCAAATGAAGAGCTCGTCTCCAAAACCATAGACTCGGGCACTGAACCACCACCAAAATCCAATGTTTGCTTGGCATCTCCAGCACTCCCTCCGATTGCACTCAAATTATCACCTTGTCCCTCTGAAGAAACAACCGAATTGGACCCAGCCAAATTTTCAAAAGCGATTAACTCATGACCAAAGCCCGAATCAGTTGATTGTCCCCTTCTAGCGATCCAGGTATTATTCAAAGCATCAGAAAACCAAGAATCAGCTTTAGAATCAAGTAGGGCCGAACCCAACGATTCGGGTTTGACGGGAAAGAGGAATAATCTGATACGAGAAGATGTAACAGACGCAGTGGTGGTCCTATCGTGTTCTTCAAGCATGTTCTGTAAGTCCTCATCGGTGGTAACGGAGATGAGAGAGTCAAGTTCCTCGTCAGGAAGCTGGTATTTGAGATAAAATGGACGATTACCGTAAAGGGTACGAGAAAGATGGGCTGAAAGGGCGGAGAGTGAAGAAATGGTGGTACGACGGTCGACGGCGACCACACGGTTTTCACCGCCGGCATAACAAAGAGTTTTATCGTGAGGACGTTGAACTATTTGTCCACCATAACTGCATAAAAGGCGGACCTTGGTGGTCGGAGTGGGAAGAGGTGGTAAGTCCAAGAGGGAATCGGTGGCGGTAGACGGCGGAGCCGGTGATGGTGGGTCCATTTTAGGTGGCGGGATCTGCTATGTTTGGGAACAAAGTGCGAAAGTTGAGGAATTGTGGGGATTTATTTTGGTGGTTTTAGAAGGAACCTTTTTTGCTTTTTCTTTTTTTCTTTCTGAAAAATCTTTAGATTTGTTTTGATAATAACATTCAAACGACTCATCAAAATAAAAAAGATGCTCCCCTCCAACTTTTTGTCCTAAATTTATTTAAAAATTGAAAATGTTATACTAATATTTTTGTATTTCAATTTATTTGTTTTTATTTTTAAGTCTTTGAATTGTTTTTAATAGCTTTTTCACATCTGTACATATTTAAAATCACAAAATTTAAAAAAATTATATCAATATTAACATTTAAAAAATAATAAAAATAAAAAAATTATCATAAAATTAAATTAAATTCTTACAAACAAATTAAATATTTATATAATCATGTCGTCAACTATAAAGAGAAAACTAGAGCGCCTCAAATAAAAATTGGAAGCTAAACTTGAGTCAAACATTTTTGGGTCAATAGACTGGTCAAGAAAGTAGATAAAATTTCATTTGTTTCTATTTATATGAGTTTGGTTTTTATATTGAGACCATACAAAATATTAGAAGAGTTGTTACTGGTATGCTATCTTAAATAATCTTTTATTTATAGGGGAAGTTAATTACAAGACACAATTTAATTGGTCCCTTTTTTGTAAGTTAATTATTAATTATTATTATTCCACTTTCCATGTCAAAGTAAATTTTATTACTCCATATTATATATGACATTCATAAGATCAAGGAATATAATAAGGAAAATAAACAGTCATGAGAAATTACTGTGGAACGAAAAAGAAAAAGTGAGTAATGTTACAGTGAAATCTGAGTTGGCATGTCATATGAAATAGCTGGCAAATGCATGTGGTGGGGTAAATAACTAGAGCAAGAGTACGATGAAACTAAAAATTTTCCCTTTAAATATTTATCCCTCCTACCTCCCTCTCATTTTTTTTGGTTTTTTTAGATACGCGCTTGATATTTATATTCGATTAAATTTAAATTGTTCATTACAAAGCTTATTAGGGGTAGAACACTGCTATTTCTAACATAATTTTCTTTATATTTATATGGGGAAAGGGTCTGATATACCCCTCAACTTTGTTATTTAGAACTGATATACCCCTTGTTATGAAAGTGGCTCATATAAACCCCTACTTGTAAACAAATGGCTCACATATACCCTTTTCCTCTAACGGAAATGAAAAAAAAAATTTAATCTAAATTTTTATTATTTTTTTCTAAAAAATATAATCCCATATGAGTAAATTTAATCCTCGTCAAACATATTTTTTTTTGACTTTTTTTGTTTCAATGACTAATTTATAATTATTATTTTGATAATCAAATTTATTTAT
This sequence comes from Solanum pennellii, assembly GCF_001406875.1. Taxonomy (NCBI): domain Eukaryota; kingdom Viridiplantae; phylum Streptophyta; class Magnoliopsida; order Solanales; family Solanaceae; genus Solanum; species Solanum pennellii. The sequence continues at coordinate 53,041,930 of NC_028638.1, forward strand.
GTTTCACTAATATTCTTGTAAAACTTATTGTAGATGACCAAATTTTTTCTTCGAATACGAAATTAAATTACAATACACACAAAAAAAATAGTTTAATTTTTTTTCTCTTTAAACTAAGGAATGAAAGAAAAAAATAAAATAAAAATAAGAAACTCAAATAATTATAATAAAAGAAGTCAAAAAATAGTTTATGTATGAAAAAAATTAAAATATACATTGAACTTTGATAGAAAAATCATATATACCCTTAAATAATTTTGTTTAAAAAAATTAGAAGTAATAAATATAAATTTAAAACTAATTTTTTAACTTCCGACAAATGAAGGGTATATGTGAGCCATTTTGTAACGGCAGGGGTATATATGAGCCGTTTGTATAACGGTAAGGGCATACATGAGCCACTTTTATAACAAGGGGTATATCAGCTTCAAATGACAAAGTTGAGAGGTATATCAGACCCTTTTCTCTATTTATATTCTTAAATTTAAATATATAATTAAGAATGAAACAGTCTCATCATTGTCAGATTGTCCCTCCCATTTATAGAAAAAATGTATATTCTTAAATTTTTTATTATATGATACTAAAATATTATATAATCATTTTTGTCTGTTTTTATTTTGATGGACGGATATATTTGATATCTATTGGTCGTAGAAATAAATGCAAGTACAAGTTGACATGGCCGATGTAATTATGGTGCCGTGGTTTGCCTTTGACGATGCACATTGTTTACTGGAAACATGACCCACTATTCTCCTTTGAGAGATTTGTTTTTCCTTTATTGTACACACTACTTCATTATAAATCTATTTGTCACTCTCTTATTCTACAACCTACTTTACTACTTGTCTAATTCCAATTTCATTAATGTGTCTACTTTCTGTTTGGGAAATTTTTTTTTTAAGAAAAAAATTATGTTTTTATATTTTGTAATTTTATATTTTTATTATATCTCAATTGATATGTTCAGGATTACAATATTTAAGTCACAATCAAACTAATACTCCCTCCGTCCGGTATTGTTTGTCATGGTTTCTATTTTAAGAGTCAAACTATAAAAATATTGACTAACATTTTAAGATGTATTTTTTCATCATATTAATATGCAAAACATTGTAATTTATAGTACTTTTCATATAGTTTTAGAATATCTAATTTTTTTGTTTGAAATATCGAATAATTGTGATCCAATTTACCTTTGAAAATTAGTCAAATTGACTTTCGATAAGCGCAACATGACAAACAATTTCGGACGGAGGGAGTATACATAAATTTTTGGAGTAGCACACCAAATGTGCATTTAAAAGTGGTTGGTCTCAACCACGTGGGTTGTGGTGTAGTGATAAGACTGTTTCATCCTTAATCAGAGATCTCAATTTTGAGTTTTGGGTATGGAGAAAATTTTGTTGGGAGCGTCACCCTTAAAAGGGATGTAGAGCATGATTAGAATTTAGTCGGAGCTCCAACATGAGCTCCGGACATCGGGTGTAAACAAAAAAGAAAGTTGTTGGTCTCGATCTTGGACAATGCTCCTTCTCATAAATTAGTTTTTAAAGTTAAGTTAGGTGTAAAAATCTATTATTTGTATAGTATATACGGTGCTGGCTCTATGCTTTGGAAAATAAGACTTTTGCATTAAGCCTCCAAATTTTTATTAAGAATAAATTATGTGTTAAAATTTATATACAAAAAATTGATTATTTATGATAAAAAGTATAATTTTTAAAATATGTATTATTTGTTTACCCACTTTAACATGTTTTGTACTTTGTCAAAAATAATAATTAATAGTGAAAAGTGTTGAATAAAGTGAGTTACAAATTCTTTTTATTTCTTTTGAAATTTTATTTTCAAGTAATTACAAGCATATTAAAGTGAGGACGTATATCAAATCATCAACTTCTTGCGTCAAATTCTAGGGTTGTAACTCTTATCTTTACTTAAAATTTGTCAACTTATTATTTATAGAATTATATTAACGTTTCATATAATAATTGTCTCACTGAAAAGATGTTTTCATTGTTGAGTTGATAAAATCTTACCTGAAACTAATACATGAAAAAACAATATTAAAATACTAATAATGTTTATCTTATTTTGAATAAATACGTTTATGAAGTTTATTTATATTTTAGACCTCGAATTAAATTTTCATTTTAGACCCCAATTATATCGAGCCACCCGAATATATAAATATACCACACGTAAATATGAATGTATCAAATAAATCAACTTGAATTAACAAATGTGCTGATGATATACAATTAACAAGAATTAATGTCTTTGAATTAGGTAGCTAGGCTAACAATAATGATGCAAATAGCATAATATAATACATGAAGTCCAATTCGTAGTAAAAATATTGATTGCAAACTTATCCTTCCACGTCCAAGTTTGAACTTGTCAATTCATTTAAATACAACACTTATAAATATAGTATATATAATATGTCAAGAGGGATTTATATACAGATATATAGGCAGGTCAATTTTACAAATTGCTCATTGTAAACTTTAGTAAGTAATTGTTAAAAGAAAGTGGACGGGCGAGAAAAATATCTTTTTTTTTTAAACATGATGAGATAATATTATGTATATGATATGCATCGATACAAAAGGGTCAACCACATCACTTATACAGTTATAGACTGAGTTAAATATCAAATTTATACATCATGCAATAATATAACTTTTACTGATATATCTTACAAAAGATATTCCAACCTTGTCTGCTTCTAATACTTCTAAAACAAACACGGGAAGAACCCTCTTATTCTTTGTTTGGTTATTAATTTTTTTACAATATGGTCAATCACATTATTTGTTGCATTATATATAGACTAAGTTAAGTAGGAGATTTATACATCCTGTAATAGTATAACTATAGCTGATATATCTAACAAAAAGAAATTTTAACCTTATCTGCTTCTAATACTTGTAAAATAAACGCTAAAGGAACCTTTGTTTGGTTACTATGTTTTCTATAAAATAAAATAAAGATATTTTATAAGCAAATCAAAAGAACTTAAGAATAAAATTAGCTAAATAATCAATTCAAATATAACTAATTCTAACATAGAGCGAAACGATCCATATTCAATGACTTAACAATTAAAATTTCCTTTTACAATAAAATATAAAATCTAATAAGCTAATCCATTTTATTTAAGACAATTTTTTTATTTTAATTTTGATTTGGTTAGTTAGTTAGTTAGGCTACCAGCCAAGCCCTCGCACATGGTCGTTAATTGTCGACTTTAGCTAGGGGACGTATCGAAGCAAATAGTTCTAGCTTGTTGTTTCTTTTACTTAATTTATGCTAATTGTGAATTTTAATATGAGACTTTGCAAATTCAAAATTTAAGCAAAAACAATATAAATGAAAATATATCACATAAATATATATAACAGACAAAATATCTAATTATTTAGAGAAATATTGCATCTCTGACCACCTCATAGATTGATGTGTCAATTCTAATAAGTACTAATAAAATAATATTTCAAGGATCCAATGTGTCCTGTTGTAGTAATAGGGTTATGAGTTGCGCCCAGATTCGGTTTCGATCTGTACGAAATCTTTTTTTTTATATATAAAATAAATAAAATAGTGTGTATTTTAAAATCAAAAATAAATCTTATTGTACAATATGATATCAGCATTCATGTTAATTTTATATGATCCTTAAATTTGGTTTAAAAAAAATTCACATTTATATATATGTTACTGATTATTTGTTTCATATATAAATATAATTTATAATTCATATCATTACTTTTAAATTATTTATATCTCATATAATAATTATTTTTACCAAAGCAAGAATTATTATTATTTCAAATCAATTCTTGTTTATCATTTATATTCGTCAAATTTATTAAATTTTTTTATCAAATTTATTACTACTACATACCAAATCTACATTTAAAAAAATTTACTTTTGGTCGAATTTAGATTTGATTGGTAAATATTGTATTTTTTAAGAATAGCTTTATAATAGTGTATGGTGTGATTTTATAAGCTTTTGCTTATTTGGTATCATATAAAGAATTGAAACACTTTTAATAATTTTACAAATTTAAAAAATCTAAATTGTATATCCCAATAAAACTTTAAATTTATTTCATAATTTCAAATTATAATCTCATATCGCATGATCAAACTATCCGAAATATTTAAATTTAAATTTAAATATTGTGTTTTTTTATAACACAAAAGATTGGGAAAATGACTTTTTATGATAATTTTTAGCTACACCAGTTAAATAAGACCTAAACATTTTATATATACTATTTTATTATACGTAGATGTATAATTATTATATATATTCATAATTCGCTATACATATATAATTAAAGTGAGTTATATAAAAAATTATATAAAACGAGAAAGAAAGAAATTATATATAATTTGAATTTGTATAAAACGAGAAAGAAAGAAAAGCAAAAGAGACTTGGGCAGGGAAATATTTGTATTGTATAATTATAAGTGTATACGATGATTATATACAATTTGAATTTGTATAAAATGAGAAAGATAGAAAGGCAAAAGAGGTTTGGGTAGAGAGTATACAATTAAATTGAATTGTATAAAATGAGAAAGAGAGAAATTATATACAATTTAAATTTGTATAAAATGAGAAAGAGAGAAAGATAAAAGAAACTGGGCAGGAGAGTATTTTTATTGTATAATTATAAGTGTATAGGACGAAGATATATGTATTTGCAAGTGTATATACAGTTTTCTCTTACTTTAAACAAACAGAAACACGATTTATACAATTCGTTTTTATTTGTATAAGCGATAAAGGCGAGGGTGGCGAGTAGATTTGGGAGAGGAGAAAGAGGACAAAAATATATGTATATATACAATTTTCTTTTTCGCTTTATACAAACAGAAACAAATTTTATATACTTGTATTTGTATAAAAATGAGAGGAAGCGAGAGAGAGAGGAGAGTAACGAGCGAAAGAGGTGATTAATAAATAATTTGCTACGAGTCACAATTAAATTAAAATTACATATATTTTAATTTATTAATTTGCCGTTATATACAATGGACCCGTTTGGCCATAAATTTCTCAAATAATATTTGGGGAAAAATTTGGCAAATAATGTTTGTCTATACAATTTGTCATTATTTGGCAAATATTTTTGGCAAATATCCCAAATTCCCAAATACTAGTTTTTTCTAGTATTTGGTCCAAATCTCATTATTTGGGATCTTTTGAATATTAAAATTTTTCCCCAAACTTTTATCTTTTACAAAAACACCCTTTTAGTAGTTGTTTGTGTTGTATTACATAATTTTTTTACGTGAACACCAAAATAGTGATGAAATATTTATTGAATATTAAATAATGATATGATTGTTAATGAAAATGATGAAAAATTAACTCAAGGTAATAAAATCATGTGCTTCGTCTACTTCACGATGTATGGCTTGATACTTGTTGCACTCGCTCCAAATTACCACATTGCTCTAGTGTGATGGAAACTATATGTTATTGTTGTAACGAACATCCAATTGACTTGTAATACAAACTTATAGTTAGTTTTAATAGTTTTTAAAACTTATGGGTATAAATTATATTTTTCTAAAAAGGTGAAACATATTTCCCAAATCCTATGGCCAAACACATGGTGAAATTTCACCCAAATTTTCACTCAAATAATATTTGCCAAGAATATTTGAAAATTTATGGCCAAACGCTAGCAATATTTTATTTTACATTCATTTGCATGGCATAAGTTGACAGCAGGGCAGGAATACTGGAGTAACGAACAAACGTGGCGTTCATGATTGTTGACAACGCAAATAAAATAAAACACCTCACCAAAAAAATGCTCCCAATTACAGTTTCAATGTCTCATCACAAATTTCATACATTGATTCAGCTAGGTAGTTCCATTCTTCTTCCTTGCTACTTTACGCCATCACTGCCATTTTTGTTATTTTTTCTGTGTTGACATGCTTACAGAATCAGTGTAACTGTGAATTATAAATGGTGAAACTATAGCTGAAGGTACTATTTCCTTTGTTTATTAGTTACAATTCAGCGTGGATAAGGACTTTATTTAAAAAATATTGTGTGGACATACGTGTTTTTGTGCTTGCTTTTTTATATATGTGGAATCTGGATCTTGCTGTCACTGTCGTCAATACTGTTAATTAATTGTTTTGATTCATTATTAATAATCAGGGTTTCTTTCCATTTCTAATTTTGATTCATAATCTTCTCATTTATTGCTTTGAATCGACAATGCCATGGTGGGATTTGAGATCTGTTTTCGTTTTCAAGAATTTCAGATGCTTTTCGCAGTCTCAGGTGCGCCGTAAGGATTATCTGCGATGTTTTGATAACGGCGACTGTAATTTATGCCCATGTTTGGATTTATCTATTCCCAAGATTGGTGACTTTACTGAAATGATATGGCTGGTTCTCCTGTACTGGAAAGTGTCAAGTTCTTAGATTTAGCTAGTTGCACCTGTAGTAGTTGCAAAATGCTAAAAGGAATACTTATGATGTTAATGATATTTAGCTTTTTGCTCTTGAGACAATGATAAGTTTGATTTTTTTTTTTTTGGCTTTCAATCAGAACGGATTAAGTCAAAGGTTGGAAACTTCTGCTGGATTTTCTCAACTGTTCCGGCCGTTGATAGCCCACAAGAAACACCAGGTATATATTTCTCACATTTGATGTAGTTAAGGAATTGGGATGAAAGTGAGTAGCTAGAATGGGTTTTTATTCCATCCATAGCATATTATATACAAGACTTGAGATGAAAGAAGGGGATGGATAAGTTTGGAAATGATTTTGGGTGAGATAATTGCGAACTTAGTAGATTGGAACGTCCTGTGAACTATCTTGAGTCACGTACATCTAGTGTGAACTAATAAAATGAACTTTGGCTAATTTCAAACTGCCATTTGCACCTAGACACAACTATTTTTAGATTGATCATGAGCCATGTATTCAATTTATGGGAATATGCTTGAGTTCTTTTGTAGGCATGTCATGCTTGCTTCACCATTCTGACCAACGTCTACCCCTGAATACTGATACAGTCTACCTTAGAGTATTGTTTTGTTTATTTCTATAAACAAAATTATAGTTGACTATATAAAGCACGCTTCTGTAGATGTGGCAATCTGTTCTTTTACCTTGTAGGATGCAATAAAAATCCACATGCGCATATAACAGATGTCTGATGCAAATGACCTTGTTATAGCTCTGAAATTTAGAGAAGGAGATTATCTTGTGTTTATATATGCAGCTTATTACAAATTTAGAACAAATAAGTCTTTGCAATCATATTAAAAGAATACTCAATTTCTTACTTTTACATGTTCTTAGCAGGGTAGAATGAGGGATGCCCAGCCTGGATCACATACTGTGAGCGTGAGGTCTCATGGTGTGACGGTTGCATCATATACAGTGAGGTCTCATGGTATAACAGTGGCAAGGACTCATTTAAATGACTGGATGATCCTAATACTACTTTTGGGGATAGTTGTCCTTCTGAATGTTATCCATCCGTTTTACCGGTTTGTTGGGAAAGACATGATGGAAGACCTCAAGTATCCTTTAAAAAGTAATACTGTACCTTTTTGGGCTGTGCCAGTGAGTTGATCCTAATTTTTCATTCAGTAGCTACAAAATTACTTTATAGAGGCGATTAGTACCTCATATTCAGATTTCAAAATTTCCAAAATTTATCAGGTGTATGCTGTTCTGCTGCCTATGGTTGTATTTCTGCTCATTTATTTTCGGCGAAGAGATGTCTATGATCTTCATCATGCCATATTGGGTAAACTATTCTTTGGATTTGGCTAGTTTTAGTGGAAGTTGTTTATAATGTCCTCACCATAAAAGCTTTCTGGTTGTCGTCCTCTAATATGTTGTATTGGCAGGCCTTTTGTTCTCTGTTGTGGTAACAGCTGTTATCACAGGTGCTATAAAAGATGCAGTTGGAAGGCCTAGGCCAGACTTCTTCTGGCGCTGTTTTCCAGATGGGAAGGAAGTATGTTTGCCATGATGGTTATACTTTATGTTTCTAGTTGTAGTCTAAGGCTTCTCAGTTTTGGGGAGTAGTATTTTATCAGCGCCTTTAAATATTGATTGATCAACAGGTTTACGATAAATGGGGAGATGTTGTATGCCATGGTGACAAAAATGTTGTCAGGGAAGGGCATAAAAGTTTTCCAAGTGGTCATACCTCCTGTAAGTAGAATGCATGTTCATTAACGTTCTCATGCCTTGTAGAGCAAAAGAATGCGTGGAGACAGACTTGAAATTTACAGCATACATATTCTGATCTTTCTCGTCTTCTCAACCTTTTGAGGATTTCGGATCAACTTGCAGTGTCCTTTGCTGGTCTTGGCTTTCTATCGCTTTATTTATCTGGCAAGATACAAGTCTTTGACTGTAGAGGACATGTTGCTAAACTGTGTCTCGTATTACTTCCACTTCTTCTTGCATCTCTGGTTGCCATTTCTCGGGTGGATGACTATTGGCATCATTGGCAGGATGTGTTTGCTGGAGGTCTGATTGGTGCGTTTTATTTGTTGTTTGTACCTTTAACAAAGAATCAACTTTACAATTGGGTAAACAAACATATAATAAGACTTGTGGGAGACACCAACGAAATCTGAGGATATTTTCCTTTTCAGGTCTAGTAGTTGCAACATTATGCTATTTGCAGTTCTTCCCACCTCCATATAATGATCAAGGTCTGTCCTCATTCCTCTAATTGTCTCAGTTATGTGAAAATTCTTGTGATAGACTATTAGAAGCTTTCTTTTTCATGTTAAACCTATGCTGCTTCTCAGAGTTAACAGTTGAATGAGCGTGTTTGCTTAATGCATTGCCGTGTAAATTTTATTCCTTAGTTGATCCTGAGGAAGGATTGATGAGCAAAGGTGTTCCACTTTTACGTTTGTGCAGCTTTAATTGTGAAATGATGTGTAAATATACATATCTATCATTTAGTTCATTATATGTATATAAAAGGTTCTTTCTATCATTCAATAGCTCTCTGCAACTTGAGGGATCATGCCCTATGGAAAATGTAATGATAATTGCCTCTTGGTGAAATCCAAAAGAATTAATAATCTGTGACTTAAGGAAAAGAGTGACTTTTGGTCGAGCTGCATTATAACAGGCAGTTGTTCTCCCTACAAATGAATGGATCTAGAAAGGGTTCTGATTTATGTTCCTCGGAGAATAATAGAATATGGCCGTGGAGATGTTTTCACTTTGTCATCTTCCCTCCGTTGTCTAGTCATATTTTTACTGTTTGTTTGTTTTGTACTACTAGGCTGGGCGACCTATGCTTACTCCCGTATGCTGGAGGAGTCCCAGGGAGCTGTAGAAACATCTAATGGTGAAAATGCCAACGCAAATAATACATGCAACGCAGAGGTTCAAATAGGAAGTCAACCGAACCATAGAAACAACAACACATTTACGGGCATTTCCTTGTCCGGAGATTCTGGTCCAACCGTGGAAGATCTGGAATCTGGGAGGAGGTAGTTTAACTTTGAGGCAATTGATATTTGGAATAGTGACCCAGAGTTACATGAGATGACCTTTTTTGAAGAAAAGATACATGGGATATATAGACTAGATTTCATTCTTGTCACACTGATCACAGGGCAAATGCTTTACATATGCATGTAAAAATTGTAAATTTTTTTCTTATTGTACAAGTTGCTCAAACTTTTGTAGCGTTTTAGTTGATATCTTGTATGATAGTGTTACATGTAACATCAAGTTTAGAGAACATTTTTGTGAAGCAGAAAGTGAGATCTCTTTTTCCACAACAAAATTGCATAGAAGAAGCTTATTGGAAATAGAAAAAATTGGAAATGACAGCCAAAGAAGAGTTCAGATTTGAATTACAAAGGGCTTTCTGGAACTCCTTTTGGATTCAAAAAATCTAGACTTAAATTCTTCCCAAGAAAAACCAACACCAATTCCTTGGCCATACCCGAAGCCGATACCAAGACCACAACCCATACCCACTCCGAAAACGAGTTTGAGATGGTTCCAATCGGAACCACCTAACCCTAGACCACCAATTGCTCCTAGACCCACACCGACGCCACAGCCAATTCCGAAACCGCCGCCTGGCCCTGATGTTGCTTCTTCTAGTTTCCGGCTGTTCTCTTGGATGAAATCTGTTACAGATTGTAGCTTGTCGTCACGTTTCCCCCTTTTTCCGTTGAGATTAATGCCCTTCAACTTCCAAAGAGAACTGTTGTTGTCAGCTTTCCGATAGGCAAAACCATTGAGGCGAAGGGTTTTGTCCTGCATTCTTCTTACTTGAGAGGAAACTGGGTTCGTTGACCTCAGCTATGTCCCTTTTCTCAAAGCGGGCCAATGCGAAACTGACCAAAGATAGGGGACGGAGATGGAGATAAAGGGAAATAATCAACACTTCTCTTTTCTTTTCTTTTTTTCTTATTATTCCATCTGTCCGGTATTGTTTGTCATGATTTTTATTTTTTGAGTCAAATTATAAAAGTTTTGGCTAACATTTTAAGATGTATTTTTTTTATTATATTAATATATAAAAAATTGTAATTTATATTATTTTTCATATAGTTTTAGAATATTTAATTTTTTTGTTTAAAATGTCGAATTAATATAATCTAATTTAACTATGAAAAATAGTCAAATTGACTTTCGAAAAAGACAACATGACAAACAATACCGAACGGAGGAAGTATATAGATAGATACAGTAATTAATACTTTCTCGCTTCATTTTTATTTTTACTTATCCACTAATCAAGAAAAATTTTATTCATAGCATTAATTAATTATTTTTTATAATTTAATACTAAACATTATTTAATAGTAGTATGATAAAACTCCCTTAAATTTGGCAAAATAAACTACTCATACCCTTGGTTACGTTTTGAAACAATTATTATTCAAGATATCACAAATATTCTCAAAAGTTGACAACACAAAGTTAGTAGGAATTTCAATCAATACATAACTATACACATTAATTATTTCTAATCAATATCATAGATTGAATAAATAATACATCATAAATTATGATATTTAACAACTGTCACGAGTAAAAACGGAGTTATTCTTAAGTCAAATAATTCTAATATATAATTAATTTCAAAACATATTAATACCAATATAATATAACTAATAATGTATTACACTTCATTTAGTACTAATATTCTTAGGCCTAACTAATCGGTGATCCCCTAAACTTGACACTAATTTTCACTTAGACATCTTAACTAAGTTTTGTTCATTTTAGACATCCCATGTCATGTCTCGTTGGGTCATTTTAATACTTTTTACTGACATGGCATAGTGAATGTTAACACATTCACTACCAGCGCGTGAAAGACTCATTTAATCATTTTCCCCCCTCATTTTTTAGCCACCATCTCTCAAAACTTAACTCCTTCCATGGAGGAATTGTTTTGATGATGCTATGGAAAAAAAAAACGAACTCTAATCCGAAGAGTTTTCACAAAAAAATAAATTTCAACCAGTGTTGGCTCTATGCATTGCAAAATAAGGCCTTTGCCTTAGGCTCCCAAATTTCGAGGTCCCCCAATTCTTTTTTAAGAATAAATTATGAGTTAAATTTTTATACAAAAATTGATTATTTATGATAAAAAGTATAATTTTTAAAAATATATATTGTTTTACTCACTTTAACATCTTTTGTACTTTGTTAAAAATAAAAATTAATAGTGAAAAGTGTTGAAAAAACTGAGTTACAAATTCTGTTTTATTTCTTTTTAAATTTTAGTTTCAAGCATTACTAAAAACATATTAAAATGGAATATATCAAGTCATCAACTTCTTGCGTCAAATTTTATAGTTCTAACTCTTATCTTTATTTAATATTTGTCAACTTATTACTTCTAAAATTATGTTAACAATTCATATAATTGTTTCACTGAAAGGATGTTTTTCACTGCAGAGTTGATAAAATCTTACCTAAAATTAATAACTGAAAAAATAATATTAAAATACTAATAATTTTTATCTAAATAGTGTAAGAAAAATAAATTTTGAATAAATACGTATATAAAGTTTGTTTATATTTTAGGCCCTGATTTAAAATTTCGCCTTAGGCCCCCAATCACGTTAAGCAGCCCCTAATTTCAACCCATTACAAAAATTAAGATTCATGTTGTCGCAAAGAAGAAGGACAGCGAAAAATCTTGAAAGACGATGGATGAAATGAGAGAGGGGTGGAGAAGACGATGTGGTTGGGGAATGGGTTGGGGTTAGGATAGACAAAAGTGTAGAAGACATTGGATGGGTGGGTTGGAGTGTCGGGAATAGTGAACGAGACGATTTGGGTGGGTGGGTAGGGGTTGGAGTGGGTGAGCAGAGAAGATGCCCTTGGTAGATTTGTTTTTTTATTTTATTATTTTTGTGTAAAAAATTTCACGTGTCATTAAATCATTGGCTACTTCTTCATTCTACTAAAATATTATTATTTAAAAAATATTTTTAATATGCATGTCACGTATTTTTATTTAATTTGTCACTTCGACACGTCATCGCCGAGTGTGTTACACACACCTTATATATTTAGCTGATTGTTGAAAAAGTGCTAAAATGACAATGAAGAATGACATGAGATGTCTAAAATGAACAAAACTTAGTTAAAATGTTCAAATAAAAATTGGTGCCAAATTTAGGGGGTCACCGATGGGTTAGATGATATTCTTATATTACACAAGTGGTAGATACTTTGCAAAATGGGCATGGGCTTTTGAGGTACCTTTTTAGACTAAGAGCCTGTTTGGCTCAGCTTAAAAGCTGGTCAAACTGACTTAAAAGCTGGTTTTTGACTTATTTAGCTGTTTGGCAATACTCAAAATAACTTATTTTAAGTTAAAAAAAACTTATTTTAAGCCAAAAGTTAAAAGCTGGGGTAGGGGTGCTTCTTTATTTTAGCTTATAAGCTGTTTTAAGTTGACCACATTTTTATCTTTTTGCCCTTCATATTTTTATACAATCTCCAAATTACCCATATAATCCTAACATTTCTTTCTTCCATTTTTCTCTTTTCACGTTTGACATAACAACTTCAGCACTTTTATCCAAACGCATAACTGCTTATTTTAAAAATAAGTTTCAGCACTTTTAAAAGTACTTTTTTAAAGCTGCTTTTATTAAGCCCATCCAAACGGGCCCTAAGCTAGCAGAAGTGTCATGTCTTTCTAATTTCATATTGACTGCTAAACTTCTAGATGGATTATTTATTAATAAATACTACTAATAATATTCTCTGTTACATAGGAGGGCTTGATCTTCTTCTCTTGTACTACTATTTCTACAAGTATTTTTCTTTGAACTATATTTTCTATCAGGCACACAGTTTGTTTTCTTCACTTGCATTACTTAGATTTCATAATTTATTTATTTTTATAGAAGAAAAACAACTAGATACCAATTAGAAAACTTTACTTTTTGTTATAAAACCATCAAGAAGTATATCTTTTCATAAAACCTCATTTGAAATTTTCAATGATGGGATGAATAGTCCACCATTGAATTCCCACAATACCTCCCACAGGCTTTATTGACCTGCTGACTTAAAGCAATTAGAAAATCAATTTCCACTTCATCACACACGTAATATAATTTAAATTCTCTTAAATTGTTTTTTGTATTTTATATATAAATAGAAGTAGCATTTCTTTCCCTTAATCAACTCACAACTCTCTCATAAACAAAACCACAAATTCATATAGAAAGAATATAATATGGATTTAGTTCAAAATATATTCAATGGAGGCTCACTAAGAAAGTATGGTAATGGCAGGAAGAACATAAAGGTTATTAAGTTAGGTGGGAATAAGAGCCAAAAAAGATCAATTATATGGAGGATTAAAACAATTCCAAAATTGAAATTGAAGATTTTTTCACCATTTAAATTATGGAACAAATTCAAGAATGCTTATATGAATATGATGTTTCACTTGGCTGGAAATGTGAACAATGAAAATTACATGTTTGGCAGAAAGAGAATTCCAAAGGCTAGGGAAATTGAATTAGCTTATACAAATACTGAGTTTGAAAACAGACTTATATATGAAATTTACAAGTCCATGGTGCCTTCCATGGAATTGTATCCAAATCTATAGAGATAAATTCTTTCAATGATCAAGCTCTAGTTTATAGATTTTTAGGGGTTTTGTTATGTATGCTTTCATTTTCTCTTTTGTTATGTAACAAACTCTTTGAAGTAATTGATTGCGTGAATGGTCACTCAACTTGTGTTTAATTGACCATTAAAGTCAATTTTTCTCCTTCAAAGATTTATTAAGAGGGTTTAAAATATAAAAAGGGAACACATAAAAAGTCATAAATGGTTGAAGATTATATTATATAAAATATAATTAAACAAAAAACTATGTATAAACAGCGAAAAAATAATTATCCTTGTAGTGGATTTTAATTCTAGAACTTTGTTTCAATTTCTCCCCAAAATTGCAATAACACAGGGTAATTAGTAGATTAATTTTTCACTCAATACTAAAAATACTAGAATTTTTTTGTTTTAATTTCACTCCAAAATTGCAATAATTAATTTCTTTTATCAATAATTAATTTAAGGAGAGGAATTCCTGCTAAGATTTGTTAGAGTGTTTAAGAACAATGCTAAATGGAATGTAGTAGTAATGCTTGCATTAACAGTGCATGTATTAGTTTCACTTGCATTAGTTGTACATAGATTAATTTTATGCATTAAAAAAAAACATGCATTGCATAAAATTAATTTACAAAGATAACCTCCTCTACGATGGCAGAGAAGATGTAAAAAAAGTTTTTGAGGCCAATTGAGTCTTTGATCATTTTAATGTCAATGAATTCATTACATTGCTAATACCTAGAAATCCTTGGTATGAGCTATACACACCTTAATACACAATTGAATACAATTATATATAAGTTGAAAGAGAGTATTAAAGCGTAAATTAGGTATATAACATTTTATGTAGTCATATTCTCAAGTTATGGCATAAGAGTTTGATTTGCATTGTATAACATTTAATATATCAAGTTATAGCATTTTTTAAAAAGAAAATAATATTAATTTTAAATTATTACAAATATATAATTAAAAAAAATAAAAAAAACGGATAAATTAATATTAGATAATGTGATGCATGAAATTAGTTATTATTAATTAATGATAACTAATTTGCACATTTTAAGGGATTCGAATTTTTTTTAAGATTAGATAGATACCATAAATGTCTCTAATTAGTTTTAATGATAATAAGTTATGATTTAATTCCTTAAAATATTCTAATGTGTTATTTTCTTTCCTTAAACGTGCATTGTTTGTTTTTTTTTCTTCAGAAATTGAGGATTATTTTAATATTTGAATATTGCAATTTTTTTTCGTTTTTTTTTTAAAATTCTTAAATTTTGACGTTGAAAACGATTAGATTTGATTTGATGGAGAACATTGTGTCAATATTAATTAAACATGGTGGCAAGTGGAATTCACCAGGTTAGTTTTTAATTATGATTTGTTATGTTTTAAGTATAAATTATTGGTTGTAATTATATTTTTTTTTTTGACATGTATGGAATGTTTCATTTTTTTTTATTTCTGTTATATTTTAGATGCTGATATCATGTATTTTTTGTGATACAATTACGATGTGTATATGATACTATGAAAAATATTAAGTAATAGTAATTTTCTTTTGATTTGTAATTAAAATGAAGATTGGTGTGATAATTGATTTATGAAGAAAATACAAAAATTTACAGATTGTTAATCGATTGCAAAAAATAATAATTGGATAGAATTCATTGTGCAGTTTTAGTATGAAAAAAATATGAACAAAGTCTGACAATTTGTATGAATATTGTTTGAAAATTATATGAAATGTGTATTTATGGTAAAAGCCACTCCATATTATATTATCAGGTGATAAAATTTTGTAAATTGATGAAATATGAAAACTGTATTATTTATGTATGTAATGTATGAATATATTGTAGGAAATATGTATGAAAGCCCATTTTTTTTATTGTATATATCAGTGATTAATATGTTATAAATATATATATGAATTTTGTATAAAGTTTAGATTAATTGTGTATTAAATTTTTAATAAGTTGTATCGATTGTGTATGAAAGTGCATTTTTGATTGTATGTATCAGTGAATTATATAGTATTTGTGTATGAATTGTGTTTTTAATTGATATGTTACATATATATGAATTTTGTATAAACAATGGATTAATTGTGTATGAAATTGTATTTTTTTGTTGTATTTATCAGTGAATTATATAGTAAGTGTGTATGAATTGTGTATGAGTAATTTTATAGTGTGGTGCACTAAATGTAATTTTAATGTTGTGAAACAGGAAAATACGTCGACTTTGAGATGGAGGGCATCCTATATGATACTTTTACTCTTTATATTGGTTTAGTTAATGCTATAATAACTCAACTTAATATAGAAGACAATATAAATTCTGTTGAGATAAAATATCTTGTTAGCGAAATGTGTCCACCTATTAAAATTCATGATGATGTTGGGGTAAATGTTTTTCTAGATCAGATGAGGGTGAATTTGGATTTCTTTACAAAATATCCATTATGCATCACTTTGAAATATCGTGAGCAGTATAACGAAGGTCATGGAGTTATAATTACTGATAGAATAAATTCTGATGTTAGATTGTCACAGACTAACATTGATTTGTACTCCAACAATTCTATCCGTTTGATCGGAATGAATTTAGACGGAGTTGTCAATGATAATAGTGAAATAGATAATGATATAATATGTGACCATTCCAACCTATTTGTAGTTGATAATCAAATTTATAATAATAAAAAAACACTTAGGAAGGTTATGAGGCATGTTGGACTTGTTGAAAAATTCAGTTTTTGTGTTGCGCGTTGTAATGCATCTAAGTAAGTGTACAAAAAAATTTAAGTTATTTTATTTGTTTCACTGTACATAATTGTAATGTATATTTTCTAATTTTGAAACAGTTATCACCTGAATTGTATTTCTAAAACTTGTTATTGGATGATGAGGACATCTAGTTTGAATAAATCAAATTTATTCAAAGTTAGGAAGTATATTGCTCAGCACACTTGAGAAAGAGTTTATGCCAGACGTCAGGGGATAACTGACGTCGTAGCTGTCTTGATAATGTCATAGCTGTCTTGATAATGGAGAAGTATATTGATCCATCTACGGTATATACTCCAAAAGATATAGCTGATGATATGTTGATATTGCATGGCGTTTCGTTGACGTACATACAGGCATGGAGAGCTAAAGAAAAGCAGTAAAGTTGGTGCACGGAGATCCAGCAGAGTCCTATGCAAAATTACCTGGTAATTTCGAAATAAGAATGAATTTAAGATTACCCATTGAATTGGACTGTTATGTTTTCGTGTATTCTTTATGTATAAAATATGTATGAATTGGACTGTTATTTTTACATTTTGGAGCAAACATATCCAAGATCCGTTTTGAAAATTAAAAGGAAAGAAGGTGATACATTTTTATACGCATTTGTTCCGTTGGAAGCTTGTATTAGAGGTTGGGAATATTGTCGGCCAATTGTAGTTGTTGATGGTGCGGGATTAAAATGTTCATATGGTGGTACAATGTTAACTGCCAGCACAATGGATCCGGGAGGTAAATTTTTATCCTATTTAATTTTCTGATTATATAATATAATGAAATAATTTACAAATTGTATTTCAGATTTGTGTGATATTTTTTTAAAAAACTTGAGCAGGTCATATACTTCCGTTGGCGTATGCGATAGTAGATTTCGAAAACGATGCTTCATGGACTTGGTTCTTTAAGCAGTTTAAGGAAGCATATGGAGTTAGACAAAACACGTGTTTTATGTCGGATCGAAATGAAAGCATATGGAAAGGGACTGCAAATGTATATCCTGAATCAGAACATTATGCATGCATATGGCATCTGTCAGTCAATGTGTTGAAGAATTTCAATAGAAATACTGAAGATTTTGTTCTTTACATTGGCAAAAGCTTATATAAAACAATAGTTTGAGACAATTATGGAAAGAATAGATTAGATAGATACGCGCATACGACAATACTTGTTTGATATTGGTTATAGCAAATGGTCAAGAGCTTACTCGAATTGTAAGCGCACATGGACCATGACTTCAAACATCGCGGAGTCATTGAATAATGTTAACAGGTTAGCAAGGAGGTTACCGGTGATTTCACTTCTTGAGTTTATGAGGGTAACAATTCAGAGGTGGATTCACAAGCATAATGAGGAGGCTGATAAGACAACATCTGATCTGACAAAAAAATATGATATTTATCTACAGAAAAGTATTGCGTTGTCGTGCAATATGAGGGTATGTGTTTCACTGTATTGTATTTTTACTTCTAAATATTTAGTGGCATGTATAAAAAAAAAGATTTACTTTTAAATAGGTGATACCTTCAACCGCTGATCTGCATGCCGTAGCTGAAGGAGCAAAGAAATACATAGTAAATTTGAACACAAGGATGTGTAGTTGCGGGAGATTTCAACATTATGAGATACCATGTGGTCATGCAATTGTAGTTCTCCGATACAGAAAGTTACATGAAGAAGATCTCTGTTCTGCTTTTTATAGCCTCAAGAATTTCAAAGATGCTTATGCCATTCCTGTCGAGCCTATCCTATGCGAGAGTACATGGGATATACATTAGAGTATTTTAAGGAATTAAATCATAACTTATTATCATAAAACTAATTAGAGACATTTATGATATCTATCTAATCTTAAAAAAATTTCAAATCCCTTAAAATGTGCAAATTAGTTATCATTAATTAATAATAACTAATTTCACGCATCACACTATCTAATATTAATTTATTCATTTTTTTATTATCTATTTTTAATAATTTAAAATGAACATTATTTTCTTTTTAAAAAATGCTTTAACTTGATATATTAAATGTTATACAATGCAAATCAAACTCTTACGCCATAACTTGAGAATATGACTATATAAAATGCTATATACCTAATTTACGCATGCATTATTTTTCCTAATACACTCTGCCAACCGTCCTCTAAGTGTTGTGTTTATCGAAATCATAAGCAATGTGGCCCAAATCAAATACATCATAAACGGACAAATAATGATTAACCTGGTTCAGACTTTTCCATATCCCACCTCATTAAAAAGGTAAAATCAAATTGACTAAAAATGGAAAGAAAATAATTATGAAAAAATATATCAAAGAGAACAATTACAAATCGAAGAAAGTAGCAAACCGAATCCAACTAAAAGAAATAACCATGACAATTATCACAATCTTCATTATTGCTTTTTCTTTAAAAGAGAATTGAAGCTGTTGAAAACTAACTGCTCACCACACCCTATGATATCATATACTCTCTCAGTTTATAAAATAATATCCCTATTTTTTTAGTCTATTTCAAAAAGAATATTTGACAACACTTTAACTTTTCATGTGGCATGTTTAAGACCACAAATTTAAAGAACATTTTGGTACATTTGACACAACTTTAATTTAAAACCACAAGATTAAAAAGTCTTCATTATTTTTTTAAACTCCGTTCAAGTCAAACTAGGCCATCCTTTTTGAAACGGAGGTAGTACAAGATAACCCCTCAACAATCTCCCTAGATAAGTAAAAACACATTCTTGAACATCCTTAACAGACCCTGCGAGAATCATAACATAATTCTTCTTTAATCTTGAGTTTTCTTGATAGTTGCAATGACAATATATTCTTGAAAACAACAATCTCTTTGTTTTCCTGAAAATATGCATCTAAGAATACCAATTTCACTTCAAAAAAGCCAACAAGTACTTGATTTTTTTTTTCCTTTTTAGAAAGAATGCATGCAAGAACTCCAAGAAAATATGACAAAATCAAGTTCTCACCAAGATAATGAGAAGAGCAGTTGTATTACTTGAGCATATAAAATGGCGGGAAATTGATATGAGCGGTACTATTACTTGAGCAGAGCATCGGCAGGACAGTTAAGATGCGCCGGCAGCATGATTGCAATATAAACTTCCACCTGAACTGAGTCTATATCTTTTTGCAATAAACAGCAGTACATTTATCAAAAGAAATGTGATTGCATTATGAACTCTATAAAAGCACTAATGTATGGAATCTCAACACTTGAGCCTACTAAAATAGCTACAAATGGGCAGTATATCAGAAAGTATTCCAGCACATGATCTAGTGCGGTTCTCACTCCTTCCATTCAATGTTAGAGAATGCGGAGGACTTCTCCATACATATACAAAACATCCATATTACTTTCAACACGGAGAGGACAAGCTATGTCAACCAACTTAAACAATAAATAAATTCAGTGAAGAAGGTAGATTCATTTCAACAGAGAAGAATATAATGATCATGCATGCAATATAGTGATTGAAATACGGGATATACAGAAAAGGAACAACATTATATCTTGAACATCAACATTCATCACTACAAAACACTAACATTTGTCAATAAAACTATAAGACACGTAAGACCATCGATGTTTCTTTTTCTAGAAAAAAACTAAATCGTTTTTAGCTCTTGATGAAAAGCATAATAACTTCAAGATTTTGCTAGTTTTTGTATAGCAAAATAGCATCAAAGCTCGCGAACTTCCAAAAATTGTTGAATTTAAACCAAAGACACATATATATCAACTTCAACATCATAAAAGATAACCTTGTTTGTCCGTTTTATCTTTATAAATATATTTTTGTAAAGACTACTTCAATTTTTGGAGAAATGGTAACTTAAAAAACTAACTTCAATTTGAATGAATAACTTTTTGGTCTGAACAATTGTAGGAACTTCCAATTATGTCAACAGAATTAGAAAATAGAAAAGTAATGTAAACCAATCACCTTTTCGGATTACGCGAACAATAGAACTTTAAGTTAGAAGAGTTCAATTTTTAGAACTGTAAACAAATGTCACCTAAGTAGTTTACCTTAACTTGGCACTGAATGGATTCCACATAGCAACGATCTCATAGAGTGATTTGAAGCATAAACAGCTATACATTTGTCCTCATCTTTGAATAAGCTGTTGATGTAAGGGGAAATTGAAACGGAAAACTTATAGAAGAAGTGAATAACAGAAGTTTGTCTAAAGATAACGTATGAAGGAAAAAGAACTATTAAAGCACTATCTTTCAAAAATTTGTTGGCACCCTTTGGTTTCATTTTTTCTGGTTCTTGAATGATGTATAATCAAAAGAAAAATGAGAGGGGTGGAATAAATTAATAGGGAGGCGTTAATTGGAGGAAGGGAGTAACGTTAAAAACAGGGGAGTTAGAAAAGTGGGTTGAACAAATACATTATTCAGAAAGCTTGACACACGGGATTTAAGCAAGAATACAAGCAAAATTCCACATTAGAAAAATATGAAAACTAGTTAGTGTCAATGGACTAACCTGTTGAAGAAATTCTACCAGATCCACATCAGTTAGACTAACACCCAAAACACATGGAACCTGTATTATCAAGAAAATAACCAATTTTCATAAGACATCATTTGGTTAAAGTATTAGTCGCGCAGGGAATGTTTATGCGGTGATAATAATGTAAAAACTGTTATGCTGTAAATAATAATGTAGGGAACCTAACACGGTGAATAATAAATGAGTGATGCAGGGAACGTTATGCATGGAATAAATACAATAAAGTAAGTTTTTGCTTGTAAATACACACCCGTGCATTGTTGACAGGTCTGTTTTCTTATGTGTACCTGTGTTTGAAGAAAGAGAGGAGGGGGGCCAGTTTAGGAGTCTAATTTTTTTTTGAGACAGTAACAATTAAAAAATAATACATAGATTCTCGCATAAGTTATGAGGATATTAATAATGAACAGTTAAATACCACCAATTAGACACTGCATAAGTTAGGTCGAGCATATTTTTTACGTGGATAACAGAGTGATACATAGTTATGCAGTTATTACTTTTACTTACACGACCAACAAATATTGTATATGCAGAAATTTATGCTGAGATTTTTATATTTTCTAATGAGTCCAACCAAATGATCCGTAGTAGAAACAATCTTTTAAAGTAAATGCATTATAACGAGGTTTTTGAGAAACCAAGAATGGACATAATGGACTATACAACGGCCAGAATAGACCGGATCAATTATAGCAAGTGTTGTGCCATCCACAATCAGAATAAACATCTTATCCACCTCTTGGGGAACTTTGGAACCCTCCAGGCAGGTTTTATCAATGGTATCCTGATTCTCAAGACTCTCTGTTAAAGTACTGCTCCGCATCTCATATTGAGAAAGGTAAAAATCCATCATCTTAACAGAAAAACATCTGAGATACAGTTTAAGTACTCAACTGAAAAATCTCTGGATGGAAGTCCCTCCATTTTGTCCCAGAATCTAAGAAACTGTGAGTTTTTATTGGTGCAAATTCTAAATATTTGGATAAAAAATGTCAGGAATGGCAGTGCTATTACAAGATCAGAACCTAAGCAAGATGGAATATGAAAGAGACTATGTGGCCTAGGAAACTTAGAAAGAGACATCGTAATCTCTAATGCTTTCATGATTAATAAGAATGCAGTCTAAGATAATCTTGAAAAGTGGTAGAAAGAAATGAAGCTAATTAACTAAAACACGCACTAAATAATTTCAGCTCTTATTCAAGTCAGGAACAAATGAAAGGAACGATTTGCCTTATTTTGACTCCCCATCGCGTGTACTTGTGCACTCCCCTTGCCCTTGTAATTTGCTATTTCAGATGTTAACAAGTTTTATTTTCACACTTGGCCGGAAGAGAGAAACATCAGGTCATGTGAGTAACTAATTTATTTGATTGACATAATATCAGAAAGAGACCTCACCTTCCCAAGAAATTTGATAACATTACCTTAAATCAGAGAATACACCTTCACAACAACTCGGGGTGAAAGATTGATCACATTGATGGGATGACTGCCATGGAAGCTCCGACCAGATAGCTTCAGCAGAATGTTACCGCAAGAAATGAGACAGATGTTGGTTGCTTGTGAATCAGATTTAAGTTCCCACTTTAACCTTAACATATAACTTCATGCTAGAGTTAGGTTCAACTTCAATGAATGTTGCAAAATTAAGTGGAAAGGAATTTCAGGTAAATGGTAAATTTATCAAGTTCCATAGACTAGTTTCGATGAAAATCTAATTACCTGGTAAATGACCTTGAAGCTTGAGAATGAATGTTGCAGATCTAACCCCATTTTTGAATGTGGTCAGTATAGTTGTGTAATAATTGGCAACCAGTTTCGGGCATGGTCTACAAAAGCATGATAAAAGACTCAAAATCAATGGTACCTATTATAAAGAGTTTCAAGTCTTCCCCCCACAAGCCAAGCAGCACAAGGAAAATCTATTTCAAATTAGATGACCATAAACGTACTGATTCTTGCTTGAAATCAAGACAAGTTGTTGTCCTCTTTTGTCCATATAGGACCTGATAATTCACAAAGTTACACACTCCACATCGAAATGACACATCAATGAGTTATTAGACAATCATTACCTTCTCAAGCAGTTCTTCAAAACGAATTCACTCATCTGCAGCATGATGCAGAACAAGACAATGAGTGTAATGTTCAACGAAGATAAATGCTAGAATCAAACAAAAGATAATAATCACTGACTATGTAAAAAGGGACTCACATTCATTTTGTCAAGGGCCTCAGTTTCTACATAAGAATGTACACTACTAGACGATCACAAAGTGATGGAACAAAAGATAAAGCACCCTATGTCACTCCCCATTTCTTAAGAAATATCACAAAATTGCAATAATAAAGAGTGAGACATTATTTGGTTTAAAGTATTAATCATGCAGGGAATATTTATGCGGTGATAATAATGTAAAAACTGTTATGTGATAAATGATAATGTATGGATCCTAACGCGGGAAATAATGAACGAGTTGTGCTATGCAGGAACTAGAACCTTAAGAGACAATGCGCCATAAATGACACTTGAAAGGCTTAAACCCTCAAAAATCCTTCTTGCTTTCAACAAGATGCAGCACATAACTGATATAAACTGTTATTGATACCTCAGAATGGAAAAGAAGCCTGAGAAGAAGTGCTCGTCAGGAGTTGTTTTCCACATTTAGACATGCATATATCCTTCAGAGGGAGGAATATGACTATTGAAGAGAATAAGCTATAAAGTGTAGTAAAAGGTTTGAGAATGTCGATGCATGTATGTTAAGTTGTTAACTACAACACCTTTCACTTCTATGACTGATTTGCAAATGGCTTACATGTACTTGAGTTCTTGAGTGTATAATATGACAAAGACAAGTATTAAAGAATGTTACCGCAAGAAGTGTGACAGATGTTGACAGCTTGTGAATCAGAAACAAGTCCTTTAACCAAACCAAATATATTAATTTCATGCTCAGAGTTAGATTTAACAATAGCATACTCAGGATATGGTGGCAGAGGAGACAGTCTCGACTAAAAGATGGTAGGCCAGAACCATATTTTTCAGCAATCTGTTTAGAGAATCCATAAGATGATCGTATCAGGCTTCTGTGCAAAGAACAGCTCCACATAAATGCTTTCCTTCTCACATGCATCACATTTGAATCTTATGAAGTTCAAGAGACTCCCTAGATGAGGCATCCTCAGTTGGTCGGCCAGCTAGAATTGTTTAAGACTCCTCCCATCCAGAACCTGACAGGCAGTCTGATTTATAACTGGAGCTAGCTGAAGAACTGAATTTGTTATCCAGGAAATCATCCTCTGTAGGTAAAACACTAGATGTAAGGGGGTGTGCAGAGTTTCTAGATTTTCAGTCTAAAAACAATGTGGGACTCTAACCAACTGCAGAAGTAATCCAAAACCAGAGTAAAAACTTGTTAGAGCCACTTCTAAGTGATCCAGATATAGATGCTACTCCTTATATATCAACTCAATGTCAACGAGACAAACTCAATGTCAACGAGACAGCATACCATGAGATTTCAAAAATCGCAGGTAGTCTTGCACAGAGTTATCTGTTATACCAAAATTTTGTCTACAATCATCAGTACAAACACTTGTCGTCCTGTAAACCGTGCCAACAGAAAAGACCAAGTTAGTAGGTTTATACCTATCCTAATGGATACTGCCAACTAAAACTCAAAAGAACTTTACCTTCAAATGTCGCCTGTAAACAGAGATCAAGTTAGTAGGTTCATACCTATCTTAATGGATACTACCAACTAAAACTCAAAAAAACTTTACCTTCAAAACCTTTTGATATCCATTCGGCGGCCTCCCTTGAGCTTAGTAGCAACTACCAAATTTAGAATCTTTGACTTGAAAATACGTTGTTCTTGATCCAAGACGCATGCTACCACCCATATGCGCTTTTGAACACTGTGAACATCGTCTACAGATTATAGTAAATGTTAACCAAAATCTAAAGATTAAACAGTGGTTGTTAAAGAAAGAAAGTGTAAAAAAGATAACCTATCACATCTCTTATCCATCGATTTGGGCCTGTATACATTCACTATGTAAACATCAAGACCTGAGACGTATCTTGAGAGCTTGATTAAACCACCTGTTGAATTCAATTTGTTAAGGGAACTCAGAGGAATGCAAATCCCACTGGACAATAGCGGCAAAGGAGAAGAGAAGGAGAAGCACGTGTGCAAAGTAGGTCATCCTCACTGCACACAATCTTACATAATCTAAGAAACCAAATAGGATACATCCTTAAGTTAGCTAGTATAACAGAGATAGACCCCAGATAGGATATATCCTTAAGTTAGCTAGTATAACAGAGATAGACCCCAGATAGGATATATCCTTAAGTTAGCTAGTATAACAGAGACAGACACAATTTTGAAGGAGACACTGGGACGCACAAGGGAGATTCTTAGCAGAGATTCTTTCAGAGAATGCAAAACCCTCATTGGGCTTCCAGATTATATATGCAAACCAAAAGATCAATCAGAACAAAGTACAAATTTAGAAGTAAAGTAAGTAAATCAATATATTTTATTTGTTTGAATTGTGAGAAAACTAGAAGTACTTGGAGTGCATTCGCAACCTTCGAACTGGCTAATTGTAAAATACATTACGAACAATGACTACAAAGAAAAAATCCCAAGAAATAACCTTACTAGCAAACAGTATTGTATCAGGTAGGCTTATACAAAATTAGGGTTATACAGAATTACCTGGTGTACCAACATTTTGCCGGCAATCATCAATTCCAATTTAGTAATTTTACACATATCCTCATGGATGCTACAAACTAAAACTCAAAAGAACTTTACGTGAAAAACTTACAATATCCATTTGGCTTACCGTTAGTTTTAGTAACAATTTCCAACAAAGAAACCTCCGCAATGTAGCTCAGAGCCTCTCATTTAAAGCCAAAACTTGTTGGGAAAGCATGCAATTAAACTTAATGGCTGTATTTTGATGTAGCGCAAACGAAACTACAGTTAAAATGGCCAGACAACATAGCAGTTTCCCCATATAAGTAAAACCACAAAATTATGTTGAAAGACACTAAAGAACACAAACGCCAAACAGCCTATCACTTGAGTAATGCATGCAATCCTATAGACTACAACAACTATTCCAAGTTATGATCATAATAATTGTGTGCAGCAGCATGAATACAATAGAGAAGATTATGTCAACATCAAGAACTAACTCCCCAACAACTCCACATCTTTCCGTTCAATTCCTCAACAACCCTTGTGAAAACTAACTCCCCAACAACCCTTGTGAAATCATACATGATTAATTCAGGCATTTGCTTAATGTCCCCCATCTCCCTAAAAGAAGTAACAACAAATTCATGAACATCTTTAACACCCACTACAAATATAACAACAGAATTTATTGGAAAAAGAAAAGATTTCTTGAATTTCTTGATATTTGTAATATCTAATATATTCTTGAGAACAACAATTTCGTTGATTTCCTTTAACTATGTATTAAGAATACAGGTGTAACTTCAAAAACAAAATAAGTTCTTGATTTTTTCTTAAAAAGAAAATCTGACATTGTCACAGAACACGGATGGAGAAAATTAATCTAGGGTTTAGTGTTTTGATTCGTCACCGGTAGCGTACCGGTGGCGTACTCAGCGCCGGCGTAGATTTGAGAATGAAGTTCTAAAGCGCCTCCCCGTAGCGTCTATATAAAGCTTTCTGACACGCGCTTTAAGAAATGCACGTCTTAGTAACTTAATTTATTTATTTTAATAACAAGTCTACTCCATCAATATTGATAATAAAAAGAAATTAATAAAGAGAGTCTATATGATTTAAAAAAAAACTATTCCTGAATTATAAGTTACTATACTCTGTCCAATAATAGTTGTCTATAATTAACTTGACACATTCTTAAAAAATAATAAATAATAGAGGTAATATTATTACTTGAATTTATTAAATTCTATACTTTAAAAATGTGTTGAATAATACTCACTCTTTCCCAAATTACTTGTTTATTTTTTTATTTAGTTGTCTCAAACTACTTATCATTTCTACAAATAAAAAAAGGATAATTATTTTTTATCTCTAATATCCTCAATTAATTATTTTAAAAAATGAAAAACTTCTTTAAAAATTTAAATTTTTAATTGATCCACCTCATAATTAATAGAAGTAAGATGATAAACTTATTTCGTCAATCATTGTTTTCTTAATATGTGTGTCAATTCAAAAGTGGACAAGTAATTAGAGACAGAAGCGTAAATAAATTTAATTACAACGGTAAAATAAACACAAAAGCAAATTGTATAATTATTTTTAGTATATGAACAACTATTGTTAGACGGCGAAAAATATATATATATATAATATATAAAATAGATATTTTAAAAATTAGATATAAAATTAAGCCAAAAGTATACTATATTCTACAACCCCCCCCCCCCC